>NC_056733.1:1796800771-1796953271 GCF_019279795.1 Protopterus annectens | reverse complement strand
CATGTACAAGCATGTTAATAGCTGCATAGAGGCAGCTATATCCACCAGGAAGAAGTACAGAACCAAATCACAAAATCAGTAGGCTGTATAACGGGAGGAAGTAAATCATGGCAAAACTTAGGACGTACTGCACCCAGCAGGAAAAAAGCACTTTCATTAAATTAAACAAACAACTCAAAGGAGAAATAAAGTCTTAAAATCCAAATTTGAAGTAAATTTGGTCTTCCAGATCAAGGACAACCACAAGGCATTATTTAGCTATGTCTGCAACCCCAAATGCACTACACAATTGTGAATTTTTTTGAGAATGTTAACAAAGCAATGGATGAGGGCAAAATGGTTCGCACTGCCTACCTTGACTTGGCCAAGGCATTTGACACAATACCCCACTTGGGCATTGCCGACAAATTCAAGAGGTTAGGTACAAACCCGTATGTCACTGGGTGGAAAGTCAACTGGCTCACAGACAGGACCCAGGAATTTAGAAATGGGGAGTCCACCTCTGCAAAGAGGCCAGTCACAAGTGAAGTCCCTCAGGGATCAGTCCTTGGACCGCTCCTTTTTGACATTTTCTTCTCTGAAATCAAGGTAAATGTCAATGGCCTCTGGCTGACTAACTTTGCAGATGATTGCAAATTAAGAGCTGTCACTGAATCCCACACTGACAAAAATGTTCTCCAGGAAGGGCTGACACAGACAAACAACTGGTGTCAGAGCCATGGACTAAAACTAAATATCAAGAAATGCATAATAGCATCCTTCAGGATGTCATCCACCTCTGGTAACTATCATATTGACAACACACCTCTTAGAGTTGACCCAGTAGTCAGAGACTTAGGGACACACATAGACAGTAATCTAGACTTTGACCATCATGTGCCAACAGCAGTGAGGAAATCATTCTATGTTGCACAACTTATAAACAAAGGTATGGTATCTAGGTTCAGGGAAGTCACTGTTCTACTGTATTTGGCATTCATCAGACCAATCATTTAGGCGATGCACCCTTTGGTATGTACCTAACCAGGCATATCCAACAACTGGAATGTCCACAGAGGTTCCTTACTAAAGAATACAGGGCATAAGTAAAATGTCCTATGCAGACTGCCACAAGGTCCTATACCTGTATTCTGTCTCCTACAGTCTGTTGAGGGGAGATCTGTGCCTAGCACACACGGCATTGTCAGACCCCACTCTGATGGACCTCCTGCCAATCCACAAAACAAACAGTACCAGAATTACCCATTCTAAAGAGTTAAACCTTGCCTGTGATATAAACAGGACCTGTTGGCAAGACAAGTATGTATCCCAGAGACTACCCCATTTCTGGAACAGGCTCCCCATCCATGTAAAACAAAGTTCCTTCCTAACCCAATTCAAGTGTAACGTGTACAATTGTATGGGAAACAGGAAATTCATCCCTGGCTTGGCATCTACATCTCAAATGGACACAAGCAACCTGTAAATGGTTCGTTCCTAGGCCCCTTCTTGTAAATGTTTCATCTTCCAAGCCCATGTTTACACTTATCGGTACCAGAACTTGTCAGAGATTTGGGATCCATGGCTAGGCTTAAAAAGGCCCATGTGGGCATCAGCCTATTAAACACCTATGAACTTTTGAACTTATATGCATACATATAAAGAAAGATATATATATAGATAGATAGATATATATGTGTGTGTGTGTGTGTGTGTGTGTGTGTGTGTATGTGTATCTCTCTCTCTCTCTATATATATAATATATATATATATATATATATATATATATATATATATATCCATATATATAGACAAACACTTACACACACACACACACGCGCACGCGCGCGTGTGTGTGTGTGTGTGTGAGTGTGTATTTTAGTTGTTGGTCAGTTCCTTATTTCTGTTGAACACTCAGTGCTGCAGCTGCATCTAAGACAGATCAAATTCTCTTTAGGAAAGCAATCTGAGCAATTCATATGTGTGGCAAAATCTGTGGCAGGCACAGAGACATTTGCAGAAGATTCCCACAGTGGGAATATCCAAGTGCCACCTTCCCTCCAAATTTATTTCATTTTTGAGTTGCAATTACAATTTTTTATGTCAGCTCAGCTGCTCATGGGGTTAAATGGCTTCTCGATCTGTGGGTGGATGGCAAACCCTTGGCAATATTCTAAAAAGTATACTGCAAATGTAGGATGTCTAGTATTCCTAGGGTAGCTTAGTAAATTATTAGTTTTGATGTAGGGAAGGCCTTTGTTAATGTTGACTGGCATTTTCTTCTGAAGTTTCTTAGGAGAAATAGGGTCTCAGATGAATTTCAGTGTCTCATACATCAGACTTAATAAAGGATCCACTGCTAAAACTAAAATATTGGCATTTTTATCGGTTTACCTTTAAAACCGCGAATCACAGTGGTTCGAGTGCTCATATGAGCGACTCGAAACCACGAAAGTGTAAATGTCAACAGTCCTTAATGTTCAAAAAACAGCAAATCGAAAAGATTCTCTGTTTTTTCGAACATTAATGTCGAAGAACAAAAAACAGTGTAAAGCAGGGGGGCAAGCCACCCTGCACCCCCCATGTGGGGGGCTGCACCACCCACACCCCCTACTTTATTATTCTAACTCCGAGATCGCACTACAGTGAGGAAAGGAACCATTTCCCGATCCCCACTATAGTGCAATGCGCATAAGAATGTCGAATGTGCAATGAGCGAATCTCACTGTGCATTCGCTCATTGCACATTCAAACCTTTTTCCATTCGGTGTTTGCAAACTTTGCAGACTGCCTTTCGGAAATGTTCTGTGTGTCCTTCTGCAATACGTGGTTTTAAAGGTAAACCTTTTTATCTGATGCTTTCTTGTTGACAATGGGTTTGTTTGCATTAGAGCTGTTGGTTGCCCCATTTTCTCTTTTCCCTCTACCACAAATCTCTAGCAATTATAATTAGACAGTCCTTGCTTGAAGGATATAAATACTCATTCCATACAAAAAAAGGTTTGCCTGTGACAGTCTGGTAAGCCTATCTAAATCTCATTGTGATTTACAAGTTTTGTATGATATTCTAAAACAATTTGGCTCTATTCAGGATATAAGGCAAGTGGCTTGAAAACAGATGATTTGCATTACCTCCTCTGTATCAAAACTACTAATTCATTAAGCTACTCTGGGAATTTGAGAAGGGACTATGCATAGGATCATAGGATCATAGGAATTTACTAGACTATTGGCCCTGAGGCCCTTATAAGCCTAGCCAAGAGTTTAGCCCATGCATAGACAAATCAGCACCCAATGCCCCTGTCCAGTACGGACATGGGTGAAATCCCACGGATGTATTTTCTATGTCCCATCCAGTTATCCAGATTGCGCTTAAAAAGGGGTAAAGAGGCACTCTGCTTGACATGGAGAGGGAGTCTATTCCGTAGATGGGGGAGTCTCTGAGACACAAATCTGTTCCCCCAGGAAGTCTTATTGATGTCACAGACCAGGTTAAGGGCACGTGTGCGGATTACTCGAACGTAGCTTGACTTGCAGATATATAGCAGTCCCATCAAGGCTGGGTCCGAGATCGCCTTGTATGCCAGACAGAGGTCACCTCTGAGGAGTCTGTATGAAACAGAGTAGAGGGATAGGCCTTTTAGCTTATATGTGTATGGTAGATTTTTGAGGCCATGGACTCTCCTGGTAAGGAACCTCTGTGGTCTCACCAGCTGCTGCATGTGCTTTGCGAGGTACCTGCCGAATGGGGCATTGTACTCAATAATGAGCTTTATAAGGGAAGAATACAGGGATGTTATGACCTCCTTATCCCTGGATGAGATACCCTTATGAGGTGGGCCATGTAGAAAGCTTTCCATACAATGGATGCAATACCCAATGAAAGTCCATATCAGGGTGACATGCATGTTAAAATTTGTTCACAGTTACATACATTATACATCACATACATGCTTTTATATAATTATCATCAAACTAGCATTACATAAACTGATCAATTACTGGCTTACCTCAAACCTCACTACTCTTCCAAAACATTATTCTGCATGTATTGCTCTCACAGTTTCCATGTTTTCTATGTAATATGCACCAACCCTTTTGTAAAGATCCCACTTCCAGTTTTTATTTATCTTTGTCACAATATTCACTACTTCAAGTGCATTTGGTTTAGACCTTGATTTTTACTTTCTAGTAATTTTCTTTTTTGGCAGCCACCAGAATTAAACGTAACAAGGCTTTACTACGTCTAGGCAATTCAGATCCTGTATTCCAGCTCAAAAAATCATTTGCTTAGTTACTCCCATTTGCGCACCCAATGTTTCGGCCAGAGTACTCTGTAGGCAATTTTTAAAGTCTGCCAGCTCATTACACTCCCAAAACATATGCTCCCAATTACCCTTTTCTTCCGTGCTTTGACTTAGTTCTTAGAATACTTTCTGCTGCTTTGTGAATACAATATTCTGTATGGCTAGAATACTTTCTGCTGCTTTATGAATACAATATTCTGTATGGCTAGAATACTTTCTGCTGCTTTATGAATACAATATTCTGTATGACTAGAATACTTTCTGCTGCTTTGTGAATACAATATTCTGTATGGCTAGAATACTTTCTGCTGCTTTATGAATACAATATTCTGTATGGCTAGAATACTTTCTGCTGCTTTATGAATACAATATTCTGTATGGCTAGAATACTTTCTGCTGCTTTGTGAATACAATATTCTGTATGGCTAGAATACTTTCTGCTGCTTTATGAATACAATATTCTGTATGGCTAGAATACTTTCTGCTGCTTTATGAATACAATATTCTGTATGGCTAGAATACTTTCTGCTGCTTTGTGAATACACTATTCTGCGCAGCTGTTGTTATTTTCCTTCAGAATCTGCATCCAAAATCCCATTCTCTCACTATTTCTTGAATTTCCCCGCTTCTTCATTATCACCACTTGTCATTTGCTGTCATTATTCTTCACCATACTCCCCCCACCCCACATCTTTGGTATTCTGTCATCTTCTTTTTTATATTTCTTATTAAATTAAATCCCCTTCCACCTGCCTATCTCTATGATCCGAAGTGATAAAGAATGACCCAGGTGACCCATGTGCATTCTTTTTTTTTCACCCAGGGCCAGCACGATTTTTTGATTCCTTGCATTCACTTTTCATGATGCAGTTATTAAAGGCATTCATCTGTCATAACCTTACTAGGGCCAATTTTATCACAGTTCAGGCACAGTAAGACCATACCATGGTCTCCAACAAGAATATATTAATTCTCGTAAAGATCTCTGAAGTTCATAACCCTGCATTTGTTAAACATCACTCTGCCTTTATCCCTGTGGAATCCTCCTCTATGGCAGTCATGTTATCCAGTGAATGTTTTAATCTTCCTAACATTTGAATATTAAGTCAAACAGGTCAATGTACAGGAAATTATATCCTTGCTGAGCACAATGTTGTCTTACTTTAATTTGTTCATTTGTTAACTGTGTAAGTAAAACTGTCATTATGGCCCCTTTTTCAGCCATGACCTGGACAATATACATGGGCAGTGTAAAATATCTAGTCCACCAGCATATTGTCAGGGGGTAGGAGAAAACTGAAGTACCTAGAGAAAAGCCACAAAAACACAGGCAGAAAAAAAACAAACTCCATGGAGACAGTGGCCAAAACACAGAACTGCACCCCAGACTCTGAAGCAGTATGGCAGAGATTGCAAACAATAAGCCACCATGCATTGTTAAAGATAACTGAAGACCTGTACACAAAGCATTTCTTCACTGCAGTTGTTGGTAGTACACTTTCTTAAGCTGCATTGACTAGCACAGTGTTGCATGCAAAGTGAAGCAAAGTTAGTGATGGGGATTAATTAAACAAAAACAACTATCAGATCTCTATAGCTAGCATAAAGTACTAGGTAAATTTAAAACATACTAACTGTCTCAACTATCATTGCTATAGTGAGGGCTAAGGCACTTAGAATGCCCTGGGTTTATCAATAGAGGACACTGAAAGGGGGCTTTTGTTCTTATTTGCAACCATAAATGATGAAGCCTTCCAGTTCAGATGAAACATGGTGCGCAGTATTCCACTTTAGAGAATGCAAACAAGAGAATAACTGGGAGTGGATAGAAAACACAACCTCCCATTGAAAAGAATTTAAGACCTAAGGAGGTACTAGAACCCTATGACCTTCCCATTATAGAGGGTACAGGGAAAATACTCCTCCAGTTCAAAGACCACAGGAAACCGTTTCTGATGGCACAGCAAAGACCACTACTCGTATCTACATACCTAGATATATGTATACATATATTAGACAATGTAAACATACAGATGTTGACTTTTATGTTTTATTGAGCAGAATCTCCAACTTTAAGATGCAGGGAGCATGATGTCATTTTGAATAGTACAGAATGCGGCATCCCCCACATGTGCTGCCAGATGCAGGGAACACAATCCTTACTAAAGGGAGTGAAAAAGAGCAAAGGCACATTCCAAAGACACTTGGATCACAACTCATGTATTTATGCGGGTATAAAAACTCAGCCTTTCAATTCAGAGGGCACTGTAAGCAAGCCACCTAACATCATATGGGTTTAATGAGTACAACTTTCCTCTTCAGAAGCTGCAAAGAATAGATGTTCCCCACTTCTAAGGGTACAGGGGAGAACAAGCACCCACCAAACATCAGATAATAAACAGAATACAGCCTAACAATTTAGAGTGTACAAGTATCTGTAACAAACATTAAGCAAATCCTTCCACTTCAGACTCTATAGGGAACAGAGCCGAATATGTTTAAATGTGCATGCTACGGGGTAGACCTTCCCAAATACACTTAACATACATTAAAGAACAATTAATGGTTAAGGTGTTTACCTCAAAGATAGAAGGCACAGGGTTTGATTCTTACCTGTGGTCACTTTTTGGATATTGTCTAGGCATGCAATAGTTTGCAAACTGATTGCCTACTATTTACCTATGAACCTATAAGGATAGTTATCTACAGAAATGCAGTTCAGTATTTCACTGTACGTGTGTGTGTGTTTGTGTGTGTGTGTGTGTGTGTGTGTGTGTGTGTGTGTGTGTGTGTGTGTGTGTGTGTGTGTGTGTGTGTGTGTGTGTCTGTGTGTATGTGGTATGTGTGTGTGTATGTGGTATGTGTGTATGTGTGTGTGTGTGTGTGTGTGTGTGTGTGTGTGTGTGTGAACTGACTGAGGACATGACTCACCTAAACAGCAGCTGCAATAGTCAAAAGCACAGTTTTTGAATAGGAGCAAATCCCCTGCATTCCGGAACATCAGTGATCTCCATGGTCATGCAACAGTGGGGAAAGGGGAACACCCCGGTAAAGTGTACAGTGGTTTTGCAGAAACAGTGATCTTACACTGCCTACACTACAACAATATGATATAAAAGCAAGTGTAAATTTGCATTTAGCATCCTGTTAAATAGTCAACATTCACTAGAAGGGAAGCCATGTGAACATGTATGCATATGAATCAGATCCACTTGGAAGTGGTATGTTTCCAGCTATAAAGAGTACAGTACTTCTTTCTTACTAAGTTACTGCACAAAGCAGGCAGCACTGAGAAATTATTCAGTGACACATAATTTTACTTAAGGCTATACCAGTCCGCAGTATTTCATTAGAAGTACACACACACACACACACACACACACACACACACACACACACACACACATTTATGGGTCTTTGTCAATTGGTCGAAGGACCAGATTGTCGAAATCCATACGACACTTTGGTTAGCTGAACCGTTCTGACTGAGATTGCGGTAAACTATGGATTGGGGAATTTGCCCTTTTCTCCATTGTACTGCAGTCTGCGAGTTGGTATAAATAAGTAGCAAGGGTGTGTTATTGGTGGGTGTTGTGTGGATTTATGTCAGTTTTTTTATGTTAACCATACGATCTCAGCCAAAATGGGTTTCGACAATTTGTTTTTTCAATAAACTGACATAGATCCCACATTGTTTTTTATATATATATATATATATATATATATATATATATATATATATATATACACACACATATATATCAATTTGATAAATGTAAACACAAATCACAAACAATCAAAAAATATCACTGACAGAGTAAAATAATGAAAAAATCTAAGAAACAAAATTGCAGTGGGGTGAGCCCCATGCACACCTCACCACTCTCCACTACTTTATATAAATCAAAACCAAGATCAAACAGCAGTGAGAAAAGGATGAGACTGAGCAGCTGAGGATACGAGGATGTATCACTCATCCTTGGAGTATCTCAGAGTTAGTATGCATAATTAGCATAACTATATGACATTCTAAAGTCAGATATTTTGGGATCTGCTGTACAGTACAGTGGCTAAGTCAATAACATGCACCTATGAAGTTATGACAAAAATAGTGTTTCTACTAAAAATGGAAATGCCAAAGCTGATCCTTAACAAGAGAGTACAATCCTTAGAGATATTTATTCTGCTTTTGATACTGAATGTGGAACAATCATTTCCAGTTTTGCTACTGGCTGGTTTCTTAACCAATAGACACTTGATATTTTTGGGAAGGAAAGCACCACAGGGTGGCATGGAAAAAGTCATGTCTCCTAGGAGATGGGTTGGTCTTTCGACTTTGGATATTAGAAATTATCTTAAAGCCACTCGACTAAAACTGCTTTACGTTGTCAAGCCGAAATGTATAAGGCAAGGTGAAAAGGTTTTATTAAATAGTGAACTGGGATTTGGTAACAGGTTCTATCTGCTTCTGTTTTGTATGACAGATTCCTTTTTTATGGAGCATCTAACAGCTTAAGTTATTGTTAAGGGAAACTAAATATAGGACGTGACTGACTGAATGATATCTTGCCTACAGAGGTGGCAAAGCAGGACAACAGGAAGATGCCCTACCATGCTGTTAAGAAAGCTTAAAGAGGTGTTATTGCATTTCTGTTGAAGTTGGAGTCACAGATTTGAGATGAAGACAAGCAAGGAATTCTGGAATCCTATTTGGCACTCGGGTATGCCACAAAATGTAGATGCTTTAGCAGTTTTGCTCAGAAGTACCTTCACTATTACTTTTTTACACCTGCAGTGTTTCAGCATATATTCCCTAATATGACTGGACATTGCTGGAACGTATGCTGCAGATAAAAGAGGGAAGTGGGTTTATGGTTTTTGGGAGTACCCACAATTAAGAGCTATATAAGACAGATCTGCAGTCTTTTGGATGATGGTTGTCATACAATTCACTCTTACACCTGACTTGTTTCTTCCAGGTCCAAGTCTTGGCAGAGTTACAAAATACATGACAGCCTGAAACGTCTTATTACTTTATTAGCAAAAATGAAAATACTAGACATTGAAAAACTAGAGTGGTTCTAATGACAGAATAAATCCCTTGTCATAATTAGGGCAAATTACTTATCAGAAAAAGAAATCTTGTCATAGAAAATACACAAATAAAAAAAAAGGCTTCCCTGCTTTCAGTATCTGGACAACAGCTCCTTAGGGGTTCTAGTTACATATGATTGGGTTAAGAGTTACCATTTGATAATGAGGTTAGCTTTATTTGTCCTTGGGGGTCTCTTCCTTTCATCTAGTCTAAATTCTGAATTTGGATGTCTACAAATCGTATTTTATAATTATAACAAATTTGCCAGCAATCAAATGATAACAACATTCCAACAACTATTTACCACCATGCACATTTCCATTTAAATTACAAATGCCATATGCATTAAAATATGGTTAATACTTACATAGCACAGCTATTTACATAGTACAGTTAGTTAATACTTCCATAGTGCAGCTACTTATATAGTAAAGCTCGTTAATACTTGTACAGCTAGTAATTATTTATGAAGTACAGCTACTTACAAAGTACAGCTAGTTAATACTTACATAGTACAGTTACTTACACAGTACAGCTACTTACAAAGTACAGCTAGTTAATACTTACATAGTACAGTTACTTACACAGTACAGCTAACTTACAAAGCATAGTTAGTAAATATTTACTTAGTACAGATACTTACATAGTACAGCCGATTAATACTTTAATAGTATAGCTACTTAAAAGTACAGCTAGTTAATACTTATGTAGGACAGCTGCTTACATAGTAGAGGTCTATATCACTTTATCGAATAGTCTCTTCAGCGAATGACTATTCATCAAACCCACTTAAGCGAAAACTCATTTTAGCAAACAATCGTTTCAGCGAAGGGTGAAAAACCTGTGGATTCCTGGGGTACCTCTCTGTAAGTAAATAGCAGATGGGGCAAATATTTGTCCCATTTTGTTAAACTGGTCTGCAAATGCCCATAGCATGATCTTTAGTGTAAAGGCATGGAGGTCTGTCTGGTTCTACCCCAGGCTACCAGACCCACATGCCTGTATCCGACCTGACTGCATGTAACTGTATGCACACAAGGTACTGCATTATCCAAATCATGCCCTATCAAGACATGTGCAGGGTTATCCAAGGCATGGAGGTCTGTCTGGTTCTACCCCAGGCTACCAGACCCATATGCCTGTATCCGACCTGACTGCATGTAACTGTATGCACACAAGGTACTGCATTATCCAAATCATGCCCTATCAAGACATGTGCAGGGTTATCCTCAAATACTCCTACTGTTTTCTTCCTTTTCCACCCTCCCAGTCAAAGTGAACCCTCTCTAAAGGTATTGGGAATGGGGTCCCTCCTAAAGCTCTGACTGGACTGGACTGCCCAAGCAAGTACTGCTCCTTTCTAACCACTGGAGGCTTCACAATGGTTATGTCAGAGGCTGTGTCTCTCTTAGCAGTGGTCTATTTTTCATCTACTAAGACAGGATACAGACTCTAGTGATAGGTTGGGTTCCTTGTTGTCTGCAGACAATTTACCAATGGCATACTGTTATTCCCACTTGCTGGCTACCCCAGCTTTTGTTCTACACCTTGCTTCCATGGACATCTGTATGATACATAGCCCCACCTGTTACATTTGAAACATCCAACCCTTGATCCTTGCCATAAACCTGAACTACTGGCTTTTCCTGTTACTGGTGGACTCTGTTTGGGTGGTTTAGGCTGCCCACCATGGGTTCATTTATATCCATGTGCAGCACTGCGCATCCCCTTCTTGTGCAGTGATACCCTGCTTGCAAAGCAGAGATCCCCTTTTCTCCCCAGCTCATCTGCAGTTACACTCCCGGTCTGCCAAACAGATTTCCATGTTCACAGGCAAAGTGCTAAGGACTTGTTCTCTCACCAAAAGGTCTGCTAGCCTTCCAAAAGTGGTGACCTGACACCCACTCACCCACCTATGAAAATAAGTGCTTAACTCAGCAATATAATCACATACACTTTCATCTGCCTTGAGTCTATGTTTATGAAACATTTTTCTGTAAGCTTCAGGTGTTAACTTAAAACATTCCAATAAACATTGTTTAACTTTATCATAGTTTAAACAATCAGTATCAGACAATATAGAAACAGCAGTTACAGATTTACCATGGAATAAGGGGGTTAGGAACCGCACCCAGAGCCCTTGGTCAACACTGTACTGTTTACAAATGTTTTCAAATATATGAATAAAACTATCACAATTATTACCCTCTGTAAACCATGGAAGACATTTACTGATCTTTTTTGTTTCTGGGGTTCAGTTATTTCCTTCCCCATTACCTCCGTGGCCCTGGCAAAGAGTCAGCATCTCCCACTTATGTTGGTGCTGTTTGTCATTTTCTTTGGCCTCCAAATGCCACGTCTCTCTGCAGATTCTAATTTCATACGATTTGCCTGCCACAGTCTCTCCTCTGATTCTAATTCTAAATGTTTGGCCTCCAGTTCAAGTCTCTTTAACTCTACACAGGTTTTTGAGTCCTCTAAGGAAAGGTGAACTGTCCTGTTTTTGAGGGTTGCAAATCCCCATCACCAGACTGGTCATCCTCCTGGTTGCTGGTCTGGGCTACAGCTGTGACTAAGGCTGACATAATTTCCTCTTTAGTCAGGCTGGCATGCACCAGTCATTTGGCTTTACACACCTTGGCCAACTGGTTCTTTGTCAGTTTGCCATAATCCTCTGCTGACATATTTGCCTGCTTTCCCTGACTAAATTAAACTAATACAAAATAAATAAAACTGTTGTGAAAATGAAACTGTGCATGTTTACCTTGTGGCTGCTGAGAGTACACACACCTTCAGTGACAACTTCTTACAGGCTACAGAAGTTCCAATTAATATCCACACCAATAAGTGATGCTCCCCCTCTGGGCTAGTAATCAAGGAGCCTCAATCCTCACCACTGACACCTGTGAGGGACATTCACTTGTAACAAAGATAGATACACACTGTATTTCCAAATGCAGTTCTCTGCACCAAGCACAATTTCCCTTAAGACCACACATGAAACAGACTCAGTCTTGGGGATGGGCTTCCCTCTCTCTCCAGGCCCCAAATATGACTCCCCACTGACACAGCTGTAGAACTGAGTCCTCAGCTGAGTGTTCAAAGCCAAGTCCTCCACCACCACCTCTGTAAAACCAGTGCTCTGTGTTCCTGCTCCAAATAACTGATGCACACATATACACACACACTGTTTGAGATTTGATTTTCACATACACACGCGCACACACACACACACACACACACAAACACACACACACACACACACACACACACACACACACACACACACACACACACACACACACACCTGGGAAAGGCTGGCACAGATTTAACAGCAGTCTGCCCAGACTTTAAGGTAGATACTGCCACCAGAACACTGCTGCTATAAGGCGCCTACAAGATCCCCCAATTATACTGAGTAAAATTTATACTAATACAACTGGTAGTGTTTGAACAATGCAGCAAGGCTTTCAGGAGCAGCCAGAGTGTCACCAAATAAATATAAGTACTCTCAAAGGTTAAAATATTCTCTAAAAGACCAGCCACAATGAAAGGTTTAAATATATTTAATAATAAATAATAAAAGAACATGAAAATACTAAATATCTGTTTATAATAAACACCAGAGTTTCATTCACAGGGAATATTATAAATAATACAGATGGAAAGGTTCACACAGATACAGAAAAATAATACTTAACTACTCTCACTATATTTTCCTGACTGACTAAAGAATTACTGTTCCCTAGTTCACTTACTAGAGCAAGCCAAGATGAAGTGGTTGAGTGGTCCTTCTTTGTCAAGTTTCACAAACTGACAAATCTGAGACTTCTGTCTCATCTAGTACTAAAACATTATTTCAGTGCGGGATTACAAAATTACATCACATACATCTCTGGTCACATGACTTCTAGTTCCCACACTACCATTTTTACTAGAAACCGAGACAAATTCTTGCACATATGTGTCACCATCCACACACATAGAGCTTTGTTAAGATGTGTTATAGCATCTGCAAGGTATAAATCCATTTTGAAAACTTCCACCCTTCCAGGTTAGTAATTAATTCACTCCTAAGGGCAATACAGTAGGATTCCTAGTCCTGGTTTTCACAGACATTTTGTCTCTGGCTGCAATCAGAACTGTAAGATACAATATTTATGGCCTAAACCAGGTAATTTAATTTCAGGCAATTTTTCAAAGTTAGCTGGACTGAAATCAACCTCTTCTCTTCCAGTATCCTCTGTTATAATATATTAATTTCAACAGTTACAGTACAGTCTGACATACAGGTATATTTCTTTTCTGTTCAGCAGCACCCACTGTTGGTACATTTTTAACACAAGCAACTTTAGAAATACATTTTTCAACACAAGCATCTGTACAAATCAGCTTGATATACAAATGACATATAATTCCTTACAAAACTCCAGCTAGCTATGTTGGCACTCCCTCAAATTATCACAGTCCTCTAGACACACACTGGTTACATGTTGATATTTGGAATATATTTCAATATGCAATGGGAAAAATTTGCAATGTATGCAATTTTCAGATTTCACTGCTGCTATGCTGCACATATGGTAGCTCTTAGTGCACCCCCACTGTATGAGAATGATGATGACTGTGCCATAGTCTTTGTTGATTTCTGTTTATCTTAGGGGTGCATATATGTCTGATGCACAGAGTGGATAGGTACAAGACTGACAATATGCAGGTAGTTTATCTTTTTACACATCTGTCTATCTACTACAGGTTCCACACTCACCTTGACATTACTGCAATTAAGAGCCATGTGCTTTGGTAAGTAACATATGTGGACATTGGATGGCATCAGTTTTAATATTTGTATGTACATAGGTTGTTATGAGTATTCTTTCACTGGTGAATGTGTGTGTGTGTGTTATCATTTGCCTCTTAGTTGCTGAGTGAGTGTGCAGACCTTGGAGTCTTAGGTGGTAAGTGCATAGGTTCATAGGTAGGTACTAGGCTATCTGCCCAAAGGCATCTATAAGCTTAGTTGGAATGTGTTGGCTTTCGCCGCCCCCTTAGATTAGTTCCCTATGCCTCTGTCCAGCAAAGCCATTGAAGTGATCCCTGGGGTAAACTTTCTGTTTCCCATCCACTCATCAAGGCTTCTCTTGAAGAGGGTTAGCGAGGAGCTCTGCCTAATGTAGATTGGAATCTTGTTCCAGAGCATGGGAAGTCTCTGGGACAGGAATCTATCCCTCCAGCATGTCCTATTTATTGTTGTGGTGAGGTTTAGATCCCTGGAGCATGTGGCTCAAGGGGATATGGTTTTCTTTAGGTGGAGCATGTCCATCAATTCTGGGTTGCACATGGCCTTGTATGTCAGGCAGAGATCACCTCTGAGTAGGTGGTATGCAATCGAGTACAGCTGGAGTTTATAGGGCATCTGTTTGAGACCAGTGATCCTCTTGGTGAGGAACTTCTGTGGTCTTTCCAGTTGTTGCAGGTGTCTTGTAAGGTACATCCCAAATGGTGAAAATATACTCGACTGACTAAAACACACCAAGAAATCCAAAAAGTCAGTAGAGGAAACCGCAACCACACCAACACTGTAGGTGAAATGAATCGCTGAATTGAAAGTTTATTAACGTTCACAATATACACTCTCAAACGTTTTCGTCATGCAGTTGCTTGACTTCATCAGATAAAAAACTGACTAAAATTTCAGCTCATCTTATATAGCCTTGATGAATTAATAAAACAATTAATCAATTAATATTTAAAGTTTAAAATTTAAAATGGTAAACATCCCAAATGGGGCATTGTACATTATGATGGGTCTGATGAGTGATGCATGACCTCTTTCGATCTGGATGCAAACCCCTTTGTGATTAGATGGTCCACATAGAAGGATTTTCTAACCACTTTGGCAATGTGATTATCAAAGGAGAGGTTACTATCTACATGGGTCCCCAGATCCCTTATTACATCTTCCATATTTAGGGGGCTACCACCTATGTGGTAGTTTGTGGGTACTTTGTTTCTTCCAAAGGGGATGACTGCACGTTTTGGCATTTAGCTTGAGACCATGGTTTTGACACCAGGTATCTGTCTCAGTGAGACTCTTTTGGAGGATGTCTGTGTCAGCCGGAGAGTCAATTATAGCCACTAGTTTGCAGTCATCTGCAAACTTGGTGAGCCATAGTCCTCCTGTGCTTGCCTGTACCTCTGAGAAGTATATGCCAAACAGGAGGGGTCCTAGGACTGAGCCCTGGGGAATGCCACATGTAACAGGTTTAGAGGCAGACCTAGCTCCTACAACTCTTACCATGTCGGTTCTGTCCATGAGCCAGTTGGCAACCCATCTCGTGACATAGGGGTTTATGTTCAGGCTGGTGAGTTTGTCTATAATACCTGAGTGGTGAATATCGAAGGCCTTTGCGAGGTCTAGATAGGCTGTGTGGACCAACTTTTCCTTGTCTATAGCTTTGGTAACTGTCTCAAAGAAGTCCACCAGGTTTAGGAGGCATGATCTGCCCTTAACAAAGCCAAACTGGGTTGGGTCCAGTGTTTGGAGGTTTCCAATGTCTCTGTCAATGAGATCCATGATGATGCACTCCATAGCTTTGCAGACCAAGCTAGTCAGGCTTATAGGGCGATAGTTCCCGGGGTCCATTGTGGCTCCACCTTTGTGGAGCAGAATAACTGTTGCTGTGCATCACTCTGTGGGCATGTAGCCTGTGGAGAGGCTGAGTTTAAACTGTGTTTAGGTAAGGGGTTAGTTCACCTTTGAGCCCATGTAGGATACAGCCTGGGACACCGTCCGGTCTCATTGATGCTGTGTTTTTGGCTTCGGAAAGGGCTGTTTTAACCTGAGTGTCTGTGATTTCAGGGGCACTACATTCTTCTGGTATAGTTATGGGCCCTTTTGGGGGTGAGGGGGGGGGTGAAATTTGCAATGAAACTGTCTGCCAGGATGTTGGCTATATCGGTTGGTGTATTTTGTGCCATTCTGCATTAACTCCGAGTAGATCTGAGAATTGCCACTTAGATTCTTGACATAGCTAAAGAATGCCTTGTGGTTATCTTTGGAGTCCATGGCAATTTTTCTTTCAAAGCTAGCCTTGGATGATTTTATGAGAGAATGTAATTTCTTGCTGATACTGATCAGGGATGTCTTCCCTTCTTGGGATTTTACTCTTTTCTGTACTTGTTTCTTCCTTCTATTGTATAGCTAGTTTATGGCAGGGGTCCACCAGACTGGTTTCCTTTTCTTGGAGGAGTGAGTCTTGGTTTTGTTTGGGATAGCACGATCAATGCATTCTTGTAGGTGCCCGTAGAGTGCATTAGTAAAGGATTTTGCAGCTTGGACAGCGTTATCCTTTAGCATGGGGGCTTTGAAACCTCCCACCTCGGACTTAAGTAACGTGAAGTTTGCTTTTGAAAAGTTTTTCACGGTGGTTTCTTTGACCGGGGGTGGTGGCGGAATGTGGATATCCACAGTGATTAGTTTATGGTCAGATCTAACCAGCGAGGGGGTGACCTCTGCTGAGGAACACCGGTCGCCCATGTTGGTGATGACCAGGTCCAATATATTGTCACCTCTGGTGGGGGTGTTAACCAATTGATCCAGGGAGTTTGTGTTTATAAATTCTAGGAAATGTTGGGCCAGGGAGTAACTGAAATCACCCAATATCAGGGTGTTTGGTAGGACCTTTATCTTTCTCAGTGTTTTCAGGAATGCAGAGTGGGGGTCCTAGGACATGGTGGGTAATCTGTAGCAAGCTATAATTTGAATAGCATTTTTGCCCGATGTTAGTTGCACGTTATTGATTTCTGAAGCATCATGCTGTGCCACTAACCTGGAGGTGTGGGTATCCTTGATGAATATGGATACTCCCTCGCCTTTTGTATTTCGGTCTGGGTTTTGTGGCCGAAATGTATGGTATGAGTTGTAGCCTGGTAGTGCTGGGGTGCTCTCTGGAGCCTTAAAACAGGTTTCTCTTACTGCACATATATCGATTTTCTCCATACTGAGGAGTGCCTCGAGTGCGTGCATTTTGAGGTTTAGACTTCTGGCATTGAGCAGCATTACCCTCAGTTTTTTGTTACTTGTGCTACTTACGGCGGTGGGTTTGGATGACAGACATTGGATCCCCTTTGAATGACATCAGAAGCTTAGCCAATTGTTGAAATTGATAATTTTTCTCTATACCGTGGTATCATTCTTGGTGAGGGCAGGATGCTACTCAGGGTCAGGGTCACACCAGGCTGGGCTATGTGATCACAGAGCTCCTCCATGTCTCTTTTCTTGTAGCCCAGGGAGGTACGGCTCAGGTCATTCACACCAACATGGACAATGACAGAGTCATATTTGTACTTGTTCTGGAGTGACCTGAGTACTTGTGTTATATGGCGGATCCTGGCACCCGACAGGCAACTAACAGTAACCTTCTCCTTGTTCAGCCTAGTGAGTGGGACTTCAGTGTGCCTGACTATAAAGTCACCTATTAATAGTGTGTTGGGTATGTTATTTTGTCTTAAGGGCTGTGTTTGTGTGGCACACTGGTTTTGTGAAGTATGTGTTTCATGGTTTGTGTTGGGGGTGGAGGTTGCTTGCATGTCTGCTTTGGAGGTCTCTGTTGCTTTTGCAGATTTTTATTTCGAGCCTCCGAGTATGTTTTTGTGTATTTATGTGTGTTTTTTGCCAGTGCTGGTTTCATAGGTCTATGTGAGACTGGTGGTATGATGCAAGTAATTCCCTTCTCCTCTTGACTTCCTGGTCCAGTCTTGGGTTGAGAGAGCTTAGCCTTCAGTATGAATGTATAATTGCATCTCTCGCATGTATTAGTGTTTGGTGGAAGGAGGAGAGAGTTGTCTGTGTACATGAGGCAATTGTAACATTGCCTCAAAATGCCCAGATTCACCAGTTGGACTGGAGAGTACACCTGAAACTGCCCTTTCGACATGCCTGGATAGGTACAGTGAACTGTTTTACTGATTGGCTGGTAAGGTCAAATAGAGAGCCTTGTCCTAATCTACAGTATAGGTGGGTCTAGTGCTATGAGTTTTGGGCAAGTGCAGGGATGAGAAGTGAATGATTTGAGTGCTTAAGTTGAAAGTTTGTCTAGTTCCAATGGAAAAAACTGAAGAGTAGACTTTGTGGAGCCGGGAGTAGTTATACCCTAGCTAACCGGCGCTGTCCGGCGTGCAAAACCACACAAATGCGGGTTTTATAGCAGGGAAATGAAAGAGATGAAAATAAGCCCAAAATGGCCAATAAACTACTAATTACTGGGCTGAAACCACTCCTCCAGGGACAGATAGGCTGATCAAAGCTCCCTCCCTCACAGTGAACAGAGAAACTTCCTTCTATCCAAGTAAGGTATGGGCAAACACAGAAACTTGTAACACAGCCCTGAATTCAGCACTAACCTGAAAACTGGACTAAACTAGCTTAGAAAGGCAGAAAAACAAGTATTTTTTTTTTGGGGGGGGGGTTCAGAAAATAAAGCAGATACAATCAAAAAAACACTTTAAATGCACAGAAATGGCTATCACACTTGAGTGTGTAGCCTACAACAGTTAAACAGGTAATCTAAACACAAAAATTACTTTGTTAAAGTGCAGGCAGTAAAATAAGTACAATATGTAGCTGAAACAAGCTTTTTAAATCACAGAAACTCTAGAAAATCGGCGTTTTAGGCGGTATTAGCTAAAGGCAGCAAGAAGATGCAGAAAAATGATAATCACTCCAAAGTCTCTCTTTTGTCTCTCTGCTGCTGTAGAACTCTGCAGGGCACCAGTCAGGAGCTTGCTGAGCTGTATACTAGCACAAAAACCTTGCAAATGCGGGTTTTATAGCAGGGAAATGAAAGAGATAGAAATTAGCCCAAAATGGCCAATAAACTACTAATTTCTGGGCTGAAACCACTCCTCCAGGGACAGATAGGCTGCTCAAAGCTCCCTCTCTCACAGTGAACAGAAAAACTTCCTTCTATCCAAGCAAGGTATGGGCAAACACAGAAACTTGTAACACAGCCCTGAATTCAGCACTAACCTGAAAACTGGACTAAACTAGCTTAGAAAGGTGGGAAAACAAGTTTTTTTTTCAGAAAATAAAGCAGATACAATCAAAAAACACTTTAAATGCACAGAAATGGCTATCACACTTGAGTGTGTAGCCTACAACAGTTAAACAAGTAACTTAAACACAAAAACAACTTTGTTAAAGTGCAGGCAGTAAAATAAGTACAATATGTAGCTGAAACAAGCTTTGTAAATCACAGAAACTCTAGAAAATTGGCGTTTTTAGGAAGAATTAGCTAAAAGCAGCAAGAAAATGCAGAAAAATTATACTTAATCACTCCAAAGTCTTTTGTTTGTCTCTCTGCTGTTGTAGAACTCTGCAGGGCACCAGGCAGGAGCTTGCTGATATGCTGTTCTTTGCCTTTTAGCCAGAACAAGGCCATTCTGTGCACCTATGTCTCTGCCAGTTAATTCTGCAGCTGGAAGTTTCCCCTCAGATTCCTTGTCTATATATGCAGGAGATGCTGGCCCTTACTGTGGTCCAGGAATGTGTGGTCCTGGCCTTTGCTGTCCCTGTTGCTTCTTCAATGTGTTACTCTGTAACATGGCATAGACTATGAAAATTTCTGCACAGGTACCTGGGTCATATTGCAGGGCAGCCCCAATATGTCTAGACAGGGGGAAAGTGACTTCAGCATGCCAAGCACATACTCTATGATGTTTCTAGTTTGAGTTTGGGCATCATTGTATCCTTCTTCTGTAGGTGTGTCTGTATTTCTGATGGGTGTCATGAGCCACGGTTCCAGTGCATAACCTGCATCACCCAATAGATGGCCTTGTGGAATGTCACCCTTAACAAAACTTGTATAAAGCCATGAGGTGTGCCATATGTGTGAGCTGTGATAACTGCCTGGGTTTCCTGCACAGACATTGAGGATCCTACCTCGGACATTACAGACAACCTGGCAGATGAACAAGTGGAACCCCTTTCTGTTGTTATATCACTTTCCCTGTTCACCAGATTGGGCTTTTATTTCTTTGTGAGTGTAGTCTATGGCCCACAAAACTTCAGAGAAGTGTGCTACAGCATAGAATTCCTGCATTATTCTTGTTCTTTCCTCTGCTGTGCATGGAAAATAGATGCACTACCTTGCATGTTGTAACATAGGACTTAGATATTGGTGAAATATTTTGGAAGCTAAAGACTGTGACACCCCTAGTACCCTATAGGTCTGTAGAATTTTCCATTTGCTAATATCATTATTGCTACACATACCTTAGTTTTCACTGGTACAGCTTCCCCTCAATTTCCCCTGTGTCTGAGGTGGGCATGGTAGGGGCTGCAGATTTCCTGTAATGTTTCCCTATCAACCCTGTATCACTCTACTACTTCAATATCATGCAGTCTGTGATTTGTTCAATAGGGTCTGAACACCCTTCTTCACCATGGACGAGGTCTTTCAACAGCATAGATTTGGGCTTGTTGCACATACACATGCAAGAGAGCATCAGCAACCCCTAATATTGCTTTTTTCTAAGTGCAATGGTGTTCATAGCAAAGGGCTACACCATCTCTAAATGGTAACTTTATAGCTTCCTGAATGGCTCAACCATATTGGTTTGGCTCATCTGCATGTTATTCAGCTTTAATTAGCATACTGTGCTGTTTACCTGTATTTCGCGTCTCTAAAAGATGTGCAGAGCCATTTAATGAATACAAAATGCATGCATACAGTCCAAGGTCTTTTTTCTCAACCTAAAATGAGAGTGTCTTGTCAAGTCAGAAGACCTCCTGCATATCTTAGAGGAAAGAGCACAGATTTATTTCTTCTCCACTAACACCAGAATATTTTACAAGTGTTTTCATTCTTAAGGGATGGATGAAACCAAAAGAAAATTCTAGCAAGGCTAGACTTTCCACTATGTGATTCCTTAAACCTCTTGTATTACAGGAAACATGGGATATATGCAAATGACACTTTAAGGACATCAGGTGTTTCAGCTAAATGGCAATTCTGAATGTCCATGACATTTTTTCTTTTAAGTCTATTTATGGACAAATTCAGGCCAATAAAGCCAAACCCCATTAACTGTGGACATGCATGTTTCATCCTTCTTATGGCATCATCAGCACAGCATAAGTGGAATGTTTGGTTAACTTTTAGCAATACAGGGTCATCGTGCCCAGCTGATTGGTACGATCACCCTGTGTTTCTAAAGGTTAGCCAGTACCAGTTGGGTACAACAACCCTAAAAATACAGTAATGTCTGCATGTGAAAACAAGGGGTTCTGGAGGAAGCAAATTTCACATTTTGCCGCATTTCATCCTTAATGCATTACATTGGTTCAACTTAACCTAAGAATATCAAGGTTCATTCCAAAATGTAGTTATTTTGTTACAAATTCGGAATCTAAATCAAAACGAAACTTTTGCAACAAAATGTTATACCAAATACTTCAGAGAAAATTGTTTGTTGTTCCTGTCATGTCAATCAGAAACAGTTGCAAGCTATTAGCAGCTAACAACTGTTAACTGCTCCTCCCTGCAGTCTTTGTACTTCACTTTCTCTATGTCTGATAGCTGAATATTGTTAACATCTCTTTACCACTGTTTAAGTTCAGAGAAAAAATGCTGAGGCTTTGCTTTCTATTCTTTTTGTCAAATTTGTTGATTAGGATTTTCTTTATTCAGGCCTGTATGTCACTGCTATGTGATAGACTCCGCAGGAAAAAAGATACCTTAAGCTAAGCTCTTTACTGGGGAAAAAGAGATGCTGTGGCAAACAGTATTTTAAATCAAATTTATATGTTGACAACATTCAGCTGTTACTACAGTAAGAATTTATAAATATTAGAAAAATAAGTATTGTCCTGTTCTACCCTACAACTGTTTTGAGTTACATAAAAGGTGTAATTTACAAGGATTTACATAATATGCAAGATCACTTTGCATAGTATGTAAAGGGAAAGTAATTTTCTTGTCCAAGACATTGACCCCAAGGCTCAACCACTTGCATCCAAATTATTCATTTATTTTTTCCACTTAGGAACGGGATCCAAACTCACTGGTAAAGCTCTACAATTCTTAGTATGGGATGCTATACACTAGCCTCCTTCCAAGACAGGGTAAGAACCATGCAATCCATTTGTTTCATGACTAAATGTGTTCAAAAGCACATTCAAACCAGACCAACCCACTTGCAAGATGACAGGTGTCCATCCTATTCATTCTCTGGTATGTGCTCTTCAGCCCCTTCCCCCTGTGAGAGGCAAAATTCAGTGGGTAGGGTGTGGGCCAGTCAGTAAGCCAGGTGGATCAAACTTCTCCCAACTATTGTAGCTCACTAACTGCCTATTACAGGAAGCATTGGTGCCTGCACACACATCTCTTCCTCAGCTTTGGTGGACTTAACACTGCTAGACAGCAAGTGCTTACTAAGCCTGTTCTCTACGGATGCAACACCTACTACTCCCTATGATGCCCCTGCACTGGCCCAGTAATCAAGGAGCCTCAATCCTCAACACTGGCAACAACTTAGGAGAAGTACGCATTGGGAGGATGACAACTGCACACACAGTAAAGTGTAATTCCCCTTAAGAGACACAGAGATCACAGTCAGTCTGGGTCTGGTTTCTCCCTCTTTCTCCACATCCTCAATAAGACTCACCACTGGCACAGCTATAGGGCTGAGATCACAGCTGAGTGGTCAAGCCAAAACCTTCAGCACCCTCTCTGTCCAACCAGTGCTTCGTGTCCCTGCCCAAGTAGCTGAGACACACACAGACACACACACACACACACACACACACACACACATGGGAAAGGCTGGCACAGGTTTACTACCTATGCCCCTTCAGCTCAGACTATAAGGTAGTTATCACTTCCACCAACCACTATTATCAGCGACTCCAGGCCCTTAAAAAAGGGTGCCTAATCCTACTATGTAATATTACTAATAATCCAAATGGTAGTTTTGACCAAACGCCAAGCTATTAGGAGTTTCCTGTACAGCGTCACCAAATACATATGCAAGTATACTAAGAGCTTAACTATGTATCACAAATATCAACCACAAAGATAGGCTTAAATATATTTAATAATAAATAATAAAAAAAACAAGACAATACTCAGAATACAAACACAGTTACTTCAGAGTTCAAAATCACAGGAAATATTTTAAAACACCACTGCAGGACAGTCTCAAATAAATACAGAAAACATCTAAACTAATCTTTACTATATTCCTATCTATACCTAAAAGAAACTACTGTACTCTAGCTATTTACTATTAGCAAGGCAAATGCAGATGGTGATGACGAATGGATGTTCTTGCTAAATATAAGGCAAAATACAAAATGCACAGTCTCTCTCTGAGAGCGTTCTTAAATTAATATCACATTTTACTGCTGGGTTAGCTTGGGTAACATCACTCTTTGTCACCTGACTTCAGTTCCCAGGCTAAACAGAAACTGAACATCATTTTAACATCTCTGTGTATTAAAAATACATATCTCTCAGAACTGTGCAGCTGCTTGGAAGTCATAAAGCAATAAAACACCTTTTACATTTTACACCTAGTAACAACTTCTCTCCAAGAAAATAGAAAAAACTTCTAGCTCTAGACATCCTGTCTCCTTGCTGCATTGAAACTAACTTTTATAGCACATCGTAAAGCACTTAATTTCAACTTATTTACTTGAAGTTTTGTAAGTTAATCTTCTATGTTCCAGCAGGGTATGCTATGGTTACATTTTTGAAGCTCAGTACATAACATACAGTTCTGTATAAATCATATCAATATTCATAAGTTCATAGGTGTATAGTAGGCTAATGGCCCTGGAGCCTATATAAGCCTAGCCCAAGAAGATTCCCTGGCATCATGCCACCCAAAGTTAGTTCCCAGGGCCCCTGTCAAACAAAGCCACTGAAGTGATCCCCGGGATGAACTTTCTATTGCCCATCCACTCAAGAATTCTCTTAAAGAGGGGCAGTAAAGTGCTCTGCTTGACGTGAATGGGAAGTTTGTTCTAGAGTATGTGAAGTCGCTGGGCTAGGAACCTGTTCCTCCAGCATGTTCTGTTTATTGTGGTAATGAGGTTTAGGTCCCTGAAGTGTGTGGCATGGAGAGATTGGGATTTCTTTACGTGTAGCATACCTAGCAGCTCTGGGTCAGACATGGCTTTGTAGGTTAAGCAGAGATCACCTCTAAGGAGGCGATAAGAGACAAAGTACAGCTGGAGTTTTTTGAGTCTATCCATATAAAGCATGTGTCTAAGGCCTACGATCCTCTTAGTGTGGTATTTTTGTGGCCTTTCCAGTTGCTGTAGGTGTCTAGTGAGGTACATACTAAATGAGGCATTGTATTCTATAATAGATCTAATGAGGGACAAGTAGAGAGGGATTATGACCTCTTTCTTCCTGGATGACATAGAATTATTTATAAAATTCCAGATAGCTGGGCTGGCAGTGTCACATTTCTTACAAACAAAGTCACTAAAACAACACAAGCCGCTGTCCGATAACAATAAATATCCCTTATAATATATATATATTTATATTATATTATATCAATTATATACATATTTATGTTATAAGTGATTTATACCACAATCATTTTAGTTTTATTTTTTAGTTTTGATAGAAGTAATTATTACTATTTTTATTGTTATTGATATGACTTATTTGAAAAGTGATGTAATAGCATTGAGAATTTATGACAACCAATGAAAATGAGGGTAACATTATTTAAATGTGTTAGGAGAGTTTCACAGATGATTCTGATGAAGTCTCAGGGTATGAGATGAAAGCGTGCTAAATCTGTGGAGTGTTATTTCATTCACTAATTTGGTTTGTTTTATCGTGAATAAAAGGTTTTCACCATTCGTCTTTGTGGAAGTTTTTGGAATTATACAGAGGAGGACAGCCTTTATTGTTATCAGACAGCGGCTTGTGTTGTTTAGTGACTTTGTTTGCAAGACTTTAGTGTTTGGTAGTGTCACATTTCTCCCCCCTCCCTGAAAACTCAAGCTAGTTTTTCAAGTGCCCCTTGAAAAAATTTTTTTGAGAGGGTTGAGCCTATCTGGGAACACCTTACCCCATTCCCTGTCTTGAGATCCCCATCTGCATTAGCATTACTAACCCCATTTCAGTGCTGCACTGTCATATATGCTTGCAACCCTAGGCTCCACCTTAGTAACTTAGCATTTTGCTGGCTGGCTCCATGTAGCCATGTTAAGCGATTGTGGTCTGTAACTACAGTGAATTTCCTTCCATACAGGTAAGGCTGAAGTTTCGGCAGTGACCACACTATGGCTAGGCATTCTTTTTCTTCAGCTGCATAGCACTCCTACCTTCGATTGAGATATACCACTGGGTGCTTTTTTCCCCTCTGAGGAAACCTGGCTAAGTATAGCCCCCACCCCATGGTGTGAAGCATCCACCTGAATAACAAATTTTTTGCAGTAATCTGGACTGGCTAACACAGGGGGTCCTCCCAAAGCTCCTTTAAGCTTCTGAAATGCCTGCTCACATGCTGGGGTCCACACTACCTTATCTGGCCTGTTTTTCCTTGTCACGTCTGTGAGGGGAGCAGCTATGGTACTATAATTGGGGACAAACTTTCTGTAGTACCCTGCTGTGCCTATGAATGCCCTCACCTGCCTTTTGGTAACAGGGGCAGGCCATGCCTGAATACCTTCAACTTTAACAGCTTCTAGCCTGATCTTACCACTCCCCACTCTATGTCCCATGTAGGAGACATCTGCCATACCCACCTGACATTTGCTGCACTTAATGGTCAATGCTGCCCTCTGCAGTCTGCCCAGCACCTCCCTGAAATGTTGAAGGTACTCTTGACAGGAATGGCTGTAGATGGCAATATCATCTAGGTAAGCAGGGCAAAATCTCCAGCTCCTGCTAGGATATGATCTACCAGCCTCTGGAAAGTCGCTGGAGCATTTTTCATCCCAAAGGGCATCTTCATGAACTCATATAAGCCAAAACAATTCACAAAGGCTGACTTCTCTCTGGTACTGGGAGTCAAGGGCATCTGCCAGTAACCCTTGGTAAGATCAGTGGTGGTGAGATACTTATCCCCACCCAGCTGCTCTTGGGCTTCATCTGTCCTAGGCATGGGGTAAGCATCTGACTCTGTGTGACTATTTAATTTCCTGTAGTCCACACAGAACCTAGTGCTGCCATCCTTCTTTGGTACCAGCACCACTGGGGAGGCCCAGGGACTGTTGGACTCCTAAATTACACCTAGATCCAACATTGTATCTCCTCCCTCAGAGTCTGTTTGACTCTCTCAGACACCCTATAAGGGACCTGATTAATAGGCCTTTGGGGTCCTGTATCCACATGGTGCTACACCCAAAAGGTGCATCCCTGGTTTCCCAGTGAACATGCCCCCAAATCCCTGTAACACTGCCCAGATTTCTTGAACCTGGGTAGGGAACAGCTGCTGGGGCACTGCTACCCCTTCCCCTGAGGTGTTTGTCCAAGCTTCAGTGAAGAGATCATTCACCAGATCTCCCTCAGACTCCTCCTGACATACACTGCAAATGCTCAGCACAAGAGCCTCCCTATCATGGTAAGGTTTCATCATGTTAACTGGTACAATTTGTGCCCCTACCTCCTGCCTAGCAATTCTACCATGTACTTACCATCATTGACCTTCCTTACTATCTTGTAGGGTCTCTCCCAGGTTGCCTGCAACTTGTTGTGTCTGACAGAAATGAGAAGCATTACCTGCTACACTATAGCATACTCTCTAGCTCGAACATTGCTGTCATATCAGACCTTTGGCTGCTGTTGGACTTCTACCAGGTTCCCCTAGGCCAAGCCCATGAGTTCCCTGAGCCTTGTCCTGAGGTTTAGAACATATGCCACAACAGACTCCTTGTAGGATTCACACTCACCCTCCCACTCATCTCAAATCAAATCTAGAGGTCCCCTCACCCTATGCCCATACAGAAACTCAACGGGCGAAATACCTGTGGATTCATGGGGAACCTCTCTGTAATCAAACAACAGATGGGGCAATTATTTGTCCCACTCCCTCTTAAACTGGTCTGCATATGCCTGTAGGATGGACGTGAGTGCAGAGTTTAACCTCTCAACATGACTATTAGTCTGGGGATGGTAGGGGGTGGTCTTCAGGTGCTTCACCCCACAGTGCTTCCACACACAAGCCAGCAGGCCTGACATGAAATTGGCACCTCTGTCAGTTAGTATTTCTTTTTGGAAACCTACCCTGCTGAAAATCTCTAACAAAGCATTTGCCACCTTTTCAGCCTCAATGGAGGACAGAGCCACCACCTCAGGGTATCTGGTAGCACAATCTACTACCACTAGGATATACTTTTTTCCTGTGGAACTTGGGGTACTCAAAGGACCCACAATATCCATTGCTACCCTCTGAAATGGCTCTTCAATCACAGGCAAAGGCATCAAAGGAGCTTTCACCTTGTCTCCTGCCTTGCCTACCTTTTGGCACTGCTCACAGGTCCTGCAGTACCCTGTTACATCTCTAGACATCCCAGGCCAATAAAAGTTCTGCATGATACATCTCTTGGTATGCTTTATGCCCATATGACCTGCAAAGGGAATATCATGGGTTACGGCTAGAAGTTCCAGATGGTAGGCTCTGGGCACTACCAACTGCTGTATTCTCTCACCTTCTAGCCCTCCCTCAGGGGTCCACTCTCTATACAGTAACCCTTTGTCTCAGTTTACAGATTCCCCCTTCCCTTGAGAATTAGGTGCCTCACTAGCTACCTCCCTCAGACCTTGTAATGTAGGGTCTGAGAGCTGAGCTTGTCTCAACTATCTCTTTGTAACCCTTCCCAGTTCCCCTTCCACAGGAAGTCTGGTATCCTCTGACAGTGGTACCTCATGTCAGCCTGGGTACTACTACTCACCTCTACCCATGCAGTCACTCTATCCAAGGGATCATCAGTACCCACAAGCAGCTGTGGCTCACCTTCACTCTCATTGCTACAGGGTATCTCCCTCCCTGAAGTAACCACGTCACCAGTCCTGGCTGCAAGTGTGCAATCTGTCTGGATCTCCCCCAGGCTACCAGATCCACATGCTTGTCTGCAAGCCTGACTGCATGGTACTGCATGCACCCAGGGTACTGCATTATCAAAATAATTCCCTATCAGGACATCTGCAGGGATATCCTCAAACATACCTACTTGCTTGCTTGCTTGCTTCCTTTTAGACCCTCCCAGTCAAGGTGAATCCTAGCTAAAGGTATTTGGAATAGGGTCCGTCCTAAAGCTCTGACTGTAATAGACTGCCCAAGCAAGTAGTGCTCCTCTTTACCCATTGCAAGCTTCACAATGGTTAGGTCAGAAGCTGTGTCTCTCTTAGCAATGGCCTCTTTCACATTCACTAAGATAGGATATAACCTCTTGTGGTAATTTGGTATCATTATAACCAAATAAACAACAAACAGAACTCAATACAAAATGATCATATGATCAGGTGGTTTTAAGAAAGCCTACTCTTTTTAGTCCCCCTAGCAACAACTACACGGGAGTCTTTGAGAAAGTGTGTGAAACAGAGATTAGAAGGACATTAGGGCAGAAAAAAAGTGGAGCCCCAGTACAATTTATGCAAGGATGAATATGATTTACTTATGGAAATTGTTAGAGACAAATATATTCGGGTTATGAAGCCTGACAAAGGCAGTGGATTAGTAATAATGGATTTAAATGACTATTCTAAAGCCACAAATACACTTTTAATGGATGGTATATTTGAAAGAGAAATCTTGACCAATGGATGGGAGATCGCAGATATACCCCAGGGATTACCTCAGTGTCACTGCTCAACAGAGGCACAGCAAAATAATGGGTATAGTTCCCCATACTAAAGGGGTGGCGTAATCCACAAAACTATGGGCTAGGCTTGTAAATGCCCTCGGGCAGATAGCCTAGTATGAACCTATGAACCTATGAAAAAAGTTCCCTCAGTGAAGTGAACATAACGAATAGGACCATTGATTTAACATTGCAGGATATGGTTCTGGAGGGGCAGTTAAATGAGTGATCATCCCATGGTCCCTAACATTTCTGGCATCCCCAAAATACACAAAGGTCTAAATAATGCTAGCTTTAGACTGATAGTTGATGGCAAGCGGACAAAAACATGCTTTATGAGTAGATTTTCGGATTTCCAATTGCAAAAGGGGTCAAGTTGTTTTCAATACAAATGTAGGGACTCATGGCATTTTCTGGAGAAGATAAATACTGTGGTGGGGGTTAGTTAAACATCTTTATTAACCATAGATGTTTGTAATTTATTTTCGGTAATACCGAATGAGACAGGCCTGAACTGGTTGGAGGCCCAATGACTAAAAACAGAGGTGTATGATCAGGATTTGATCAATAAGTTGTTGGTACTGATGTAATTGGTTTTAAAAAATAATTATGTGTACTTTGAGGGCCATTACCACAAGAAGTCCATTGTAAAGGCTATGGGGGCAGCTTGTGCCCCCATTTTTTCCAATTATGGGATGTCAAACTGGGAGCAAGAATATGTCTTCAAGAGTAATTTATTTAAGTGCCTTTCATGTTTTACTCGATTTTTGAATGACATATTCCTTATATGGGAAGGCACGGTAGAACTCCTAACAAATTTCCTGGAATATATCAATGGGATGGTTGACTTTTTGAAGTTTACTTTTACCCATAGTAGAGAATGCATCACCTATTTGGATATTTGTTCAAGGATTGATGAGCAAAATGGCAAACTGACATCAGAGATTTATCGTAAGTCCACCTTTTCTAATTCCATTACCACAAGAAGTCCATTGTAAAGGGACAGATGTTGAGGCCTGCCCGCATGGTAAGTGAGGATACCCAATTTGAGGTTGAGGTGGATTTTATTACTCAAATGTTCCTGAAAAGAGGATATACCCTGCAAATGATATGTAAAATTGCTAAGGAAGTAATGAGGTAATGGGCTGATGGGACTTGCATGCCCATTTTAAGAAGTTTGGATGCAAATGGTTTGAGGGCTGAAGGTCTCCACGCTGATGTTATCAATCAGCCTAATAGAACCCTTAGTTTTATTACAACTTTCAACTTTGATGCTAATGCAGTAGCTGAGATTATTAGACGAAATTGGGCAATCTTGTCATATGATCACAATATTAGTAACAAAGTTGGACTAGCCCCAGTGGTAGTTTATAGCAGGGATAGGTCATTTAAGAACATTTTGGAATCCAAGGGAAACCATGATGGTTTGGTTTGGTCCAGAACCAGTGGGAACCTTAACTGTGGCATGGGGCTTGCTGCAGGAATTTGTTGGAAACCAAAGATCATTTTAGGTTGAATGGTAATGATATAAACATAACAGGGCATTATAATTGTAACAGCAAAAATATGGTTTATTTGGCTAAGTGTCAAATATGCCCCACATTTTATGTGGGAAAGACCTGCAGGCGATTAAAAGACAGGGTCAAATAACTCCTGTTGGATATCAGGAATCATAAAATGACTAATGCTCTAAGTAGACATTTGCAAGAGCATGACCAACACATATTTAAATTTCTGGTTCTTCAGCAGTTAGTTAAGAATGCCCAACGGAGAGTGTTAGATGTACACTTGGACATATGTGAACTTAGGTGGCAATTAAGATGAAATGCTACCCAGGTTCCTGGTATCAATGAAAATATTAGTATTTCATGTTTATTGAAATTGAAGTATATTTTAGGTTGATAAGTGCTTCTGTAGGACAAAAAAATCTTTTGAGTTCTATTTTTTATATTATTCAGTTTTCCTTATGATAATGTATTTGAATATGTTTTACTGGTGCTTTATTATTTTAACCAATTCAATGGTTTTAATTTTCAATTGATTGTATCAATGATGCTTATTATTTAACTATTAAGGGAAGGGTGTGGTTATCCTTTATAAAGACTGAGTTTCAGTCTGTCATTTGTTTTGAAGAAGTACCGATTCAGGGAAAAAAGCGCTTAACTATGTGGAAACCTGTGTGGAACAATAAACTGCTATTGGATTCTACCTGCTGTGGAGTTGATTTTCCTTTTGTATTGAATTCGGTATTCTTGTAGTCTCGAGACAACTTACTGCTGGCATTTTGTCATTCCTACTTTATGGTTCTCCCACCTTTTGTTCCCCACCTTGCCTCCATGAACATCTATATGCTATATGGCTCCACTGACTGCATTTATAACATTTAACCCTTGGTCCTGGACGTGTACCTGGACTAGTGGCTTCACCTGCTACTGGTGGACTCTGTTGGGGGCAGTATGGGCTGCCCACCATGGGTTCCCTTAGACCCGTGGGCAGCACAGGGTGTCCCTTTCCTGTGCAGTGATGCCATGCTTGCTAGGTATAGGTCTCCCTTCTTCCCCAACTCATCTGCAGTATTGCATTGTCTATCAGCTAACCAGATTCTCATATCCTCAGGAAAAGTACTAAGGGATGTTTCCCTCACCAAAAGGTCTGCCAGTCCTTCAAATGTGGTGACCTGACATCCACTCACCAACCTATGAAAATAAGAGCTTAGTTCAGCAATATATTCACACACACTTTCATCTGCCTTGCGTCTATGCTCACAAAACCTTTTTCTATAAGCTTCAGGTGTTAAAGCATTCTAACAAACACATTTTGACTGTATTATAATTTAAGCAATCAGTATCAGACAGTTTAATAATTGCAGCTGCAGCTTTACCATGGAGCAAGGGGGTCAGGAACTATACCCAGAGCCCTTGGTCAACATTACACTGTTTACATACCCTCTCAAACATATGAATAAAACTATCAAAAATATCCCTTTCTGTTAATTGTAGAAGAAATTTATTGACTTTTGTTGCTCCCATTACCTCCATGACTCTGGCGAAGAGTCAGCATCTTCTTTTCATGTTGCTTCTGCCTTTCCTTCTCCTCAGCGTCCAGGCATTGCAGTTTCTCATTTCCCTCGGCCTTCAGACATTGCAGTTTTGCATTTTCCTCAATCTCTAGACATCTCAGTCTCTTTGCTACCTCTGTTTCCAAACGCTTTGCCTCCAGCTCAAGTGTCTTTAACTCTAGATGGATTTTGAAGTCGTCTGTGGAAAAGTTGAGCTGTCCATTTTCTGAGAGTTGTCCAAGGACAGTCTGATTGCCCTCCTGGTTGCTATTCTGTGATGCAACTGTGACTAAAACTGCAATTATGTCTCCTTTAGTCTGGTTGGCATGCATCAGTCCTATAGCCTGGCATATATCATCCAACTGGCTCCTTGTCAGCTTGCCATACTCCTCTGTTGACATGCTTGCCTGCTCTCCCTGACTAACTAAGCTAACAAAAAAATAAAACAATTGTGATATGAACTCTGAATGTCAACTACGTGGCTGACTGAAAGTACAAACACCTTCAGTAACCACTGTATACAAGCTACAAGAATTCAATATCATCACCACTACAAGCCAAGTAATATGTGATGTGGCTGTCAACCAATTCATATGTGATGTGGATATCGCACCATTGTCCAACATTAATATGTGATACCCCTGCATTGGCTCAATAATCAAGGAGCCTCAATCCTCACCACTGGCAACAGTGGGGAATGTACACAATGGGAGGATGACAAGTACACAGACAGTCAAGTACAATTTCTCTTAAGAGCACACAGAGATCACAGTCAGTCTGGGGCTGGTTTCTCCCTCTTTCTCCAGACCACCAATAAGACTCCTCACTGGCACAGCTATAATAGGGTTGAGATCTCAGCTGAGTGGTCAAGCCAAAATTTATAACACCATTTCTGTCCAACCTGTGCTTTGTATCCCTGCCTAAGTAGCTGACCCCCCACACACACACTTTAAGATTTGATTTATACAGACACACACACACACACACACACACACACACACACACACAGACACACACACACACACACACACACACACACACACACACACACACACACACACACACACACACACACACACACACACCTGGGAAAGGTTGGCACAGGTTTACTACCTATGCCCCCTTCTACCCAGACCATAAGGTAGTTATCACTGCCACCAACCACTGTTATCAGCTATTCTAGGCCCATAACAAAGTGTGTCCAATCCTGCTGTGCAATATTACTAATAATCCAAATGGTAGTTTTGACCAAGCGCCAGGCTATTAGGAGTGGCCTGTACAGTGTCACCAAATACATATGCAAGTCCTCTATGAGCTTAAATATGTCTCACAAATATCAGCCACAAAGACAGGCTTAAATATATTTAATAATAAATAATAAAAGAACAAGACAATACTCAGAAAACAAACAGTTACTTCAGAGGTCAAAATCACAGGAAATATTTTAAAACAACATTGCAGGACAGTCTGAAATAAATACAGAAAACATCTAAACAAATCTTTACTATATTCTTATCTATATCTAAAAGAAATTACTGTACTCTAGTTACTTACTATTAGCAAGGCAAATGTAGATGGTGATGAGTGGATATTCTTGCTAGGCCCAAGACAAAACACAAAATGCACAGTCTCTATCTCTGTGAGAGTTCTTAAATTATTATCACATTTTACTGCGGGGTTAGCTTAGATAACATCAATCTTTGTCACCTGATTCAGTTTCCAGGCTAAACAGAAACTTAGAATTTTAACATCTCTGTGTGTGTTAAAAATACATATTGTTTAAAATTGTGCAGCTGCTAGGAAGTCATAAAGCAATAAAACACTTTTTACATTTTAAACCTTGTAACTACTTCTCTCCAAGTCAACAGAAAAAAACTTCTAGCTCTAGACATCCTGTCTCCATGCTGCATTGAAACTAACTTTTATAGAACATTATAATGCACTTAATTTCAACTTGTTTTCTTAAAGTTTTGTAAATTAATCTTCTAGCAGGGTATACTATGGTTACATTCTTGAAGCTTAGTACATAACATACAGTTCTGTATAAATCATATAAATATTCACAAATGACATAGAATTATCCAATGGCCTGCTATTACCCTCCCTTGTCTCTTCCAGTGCTCCAGCTGATATCACCATCCACATCTCCTCTAGTGCCCCTGCTGCTATTACCCTCTCTTTCTTCCCCTGTGCCCCTGCTGCTAATCAAACATGGGGCATCTAGGTCACAGTCAAGGCTTCCTTACTGTGCGTCACATGACAAACCAGGGAAAATCTATCCTTAAAGTCTGATTGCTCAGCAGCTTACAAATGAGTAGCAATGTTTTTTACAAGCTGCATGCACATGCAGCAGTCTAATGAAAATTAGGCCACTCTCTGTCACTCATATCCTCACTATTACCAAAGCTGTTACTGAATTTCTGTGGAGATTATGCATAGCTACATTCTGCTGAATGAACTGCCTATCTGCAGCTGATCAGTCTATGTGGTCAGCAATTCACAGACATTTGCAGGAAGGCTTTACTAGAAATTGGTGGCATGCTAATTATGCATTCCAGTACATCACGGTGCAGCCAACCAGCCAATAGCCAGACTGAGCAGAAAGCAGTGCTCAGCTCCAGAGAATATCTATGAATAGGACCCAGTGTTTGAAAACTGCATCATTCTAGTTATTTTATTATTTCAAAGCATTAAAGAGCAAATATTTAAAAGAAGTGAAAATCAGATTTTATATGTGGAGCTCTTCATATTTCCATAATTGTAGCAAGTGTAAAACAAGCACAAAAAACACTTCATTGTGTTATTTACCATTTCAGAAACAAAACTATCATTGTAATAAAATGCAAATAAAATCTGAAGTCCTTTTTTTTTTTTTTTTTTTTTCTGTGTTTCAAGCAGTGTCTTGCTCTTAGACTGCAACTATTGTCGAACTAACTGGTTTACAGTATGGAAACATTTTGCATTTATGTAACAATACTTTTCAAGTAAAAGCTATACCTATAATCTATTTCTCATTTTCAGTAATTCACTACCTTAACCTTATAAGAACGCATAAGTGTTATGTGTACATATGTAATATGTATTGCATGCATGTTTAACAAGGTCTTACTTTGAGCACTCATGCCTGAATATAAAGAAATGAAAACAGAAATTAACGGCAGTTCTACAATACAAAACTAGAATGCAATTCCAAACAGGCAGCTAAAGTACAGAAAAAAATCTGCTAATTTCTTACAGTTTGTAAGATAAATAAAAATTAAATTAGAGAAGTTTTGGAGAGATAATCTCCCTCCCCCAACATCCCATCAGTCCCCCTACCACAGCCCTTCTACCAGATAATTCTAAGTGTGAAGTTACATGACCCCCAGAGACAGAAAACTTTGCAACTCTCCCTTTTCACCAAACTGTGCAAGCTCAGATTTCTCATAAGTAGCTTGGTTGTGAGAGGTACAGCACGCGCAAGTAGGGGGACTTGCCCCCACACTGATGGTACAAAAGAGCTTGCTTCATGCAAAAATCTCCTAACTTATTCATTTTAAAATAAAGGTTCTGTTGTGGAATAATATATACATTTGTCATGTTGTTGTACTATGCTTCTAAAATATTTAATTTTGTTGTGTCATTCTTGGAAAATGGCATTCAAAAAATAGGTTGTCAAAGCAGACCCTTTATAAGCACACACCATTGTGCTGTATATAGTTAGCAGCCAGTCAGTGAGCATTTGGCCTGTTGCATCATACAGCTAGGAATATCTCCAGATGGTTCTTGAATAGGGCTAAACAAATGATTAACCAAAAACTGTAGTACAAAAATAGGCCATTTCAGCCCATAGCGATTTCAGCAACTTACTTTGAGAGTTCAGCCATTTCAGCATCATAGACCTGTTTTCTGTCTGTCAAGTCTTGTGGAAAATAAGCTGTCATTGTCTGTTCTAGCAGCACCGTTTGATTATACTGCCTGTGTTTCAGGTACTGAAAAGAAAAGTAAAGAATAAAATAAATACTATGAACGGCACCTTTTTTATTCAATACATTACCTCTCCTCTGTACATTCTGCTGTACTTAAATTGTCTGTAAATGACATACTAAATTTCTTCAGAAAGATCTCATACTTAAACCACGAACTTTCCATCAGTGGCAACTCTTAGTTTTATTACATAAAAACGTGGTTTCATCACAGATAGTAAAACGGGATTAAGAAAAATGCTGACATAAAGAGCTGTGATAATGCGTTTATATCACGTTATTGAAAGATGAAAATAGGAAATGCTATTTCATCGGCCCCAAAATATCTAAACATGAAAATATTGAACATTCAGAACAGCAAACTTTTTCCCATGGAAAAAAATTGCTGCTCCGAACACATACACACAACACAAGCACATCAAACAAACAGCAACCACACACACATACACTTAAATTCCTACATCTAATACTATACTACTAAACATACACTACTATCTACCCACTTACCATAACCCAAACCCTAACCCTAAGGTCCGTCACTATCGCACACTCACCTAACCCGCACCCTAACCCTAACTCACTTAAACCGCCCCTAACCCTAAAGTCTGTCACTATCGCACACATGCCTAATCCTCTCCCTAACCCTAACTCACTTAACCCACCCTTAACCCTAACGTACAATCACACACTTACCTGAACCCAACCTGTAACTTTCCACCACAGCTCTAAGAATAGCGAAGCCACAGAAACTGCCAACCGAATTCTTTCCCGAGGAAAGAATTTGCTGTTCTGCAGCTTCGCTATTCTTAGCGTTCACTGAATAGTGTTCGATATCAGAACATTCAAAGTTTTAATACTTTGATGTTCTGATATAGACCCGTGATAATTACCATTAGTGGCACAACAGGTTGCGCACTTGCCTTTGGTGTTGGGAAAACAGAAGATGATGGGTTCTATTTCTACTCCTGGGGACTGGATTGCTAACACTGCAGTGCAGCATTGGAAGGGGGGGGGTGGTGCTGCACTTCAGAGTGTGTTGCCCTTTTGATGAAATGCTAAACCAAGTTCCCATCTCGAGTTGGTGGGAGCTCAGTTGGATGTGAAAGATCCCACTTCATCTATCAAAAAGAGTAGGGGAATTCTCTGATGTCCAGGCCTAGTAGTAAAAATACCAGCTTGGATCTTCCCCCTGAAAGGATATCACTAGCCAAGTAGGACTAATCCCATCAATAAAAAATAAAAAATAAAATGTTATCAGTTGCACCTCTTACATTTATTACAGTAAAACCTACTCTGACTTCACAGACAGAAAAATGGAATTAAGAAAAATGCTAACATAAAGAATGGTGTTGATAACCAGTACAGTGTGAGCATTACGCTAACATACTTTCAAGCACAATCCAAGCATATGAAAAATCTGTAACCATTTAAAATGCTTGACTCAGAATACCGAGTCCCAGAATGTAGAGACTCAAAAGACTGAAAATCTGAACTTACACATTCTCAGTCCAAGATTGCCATTTCTAGGAGTATTCTCTTTTCCCTTTGGTATGGTGAACATAGAGTTGGTATATATAAGTTCTGAGGGTGTTGGGGGTTTACCCCACACATAGAGAGTTGTAGGGCATTCTGTCCCCCAGCATAAAATAAGTCTAAAGGAGAAGAGCAGAGTTTGACAAGAAGCACTTACAATAAAACTGACTTGCTTGAACCCTGAACTATACAACATGTTCTAAACCTATCCATAACACCAAAAAACATAATTATTCCTACCAACCTCCCTGGCACCAAACTAGTAAGGACTAGTTAGCTACAGACAAAGACATTATATCACGCCACCTTCATTGCCTCCTGCAGTTCTGTAAATGCAAATGACGCTGACCCAAACAGGCTTGCTGGACATAAAGCAAAACTAAGTACTGTTTACCTAACAGTCCCCTTCACCTGATAATATTCTTAATTCACTCCTTGAAATGTTCTCTCCTTGGTACATTTAAAATAATTTCTTTCTAACTAGCAATCTAAGCAACCAGATCCTGCAATTTCAGTAATACATAACAGCATATTTCTAAACTGCATGAACTTGCACAATTTAACATTCTCGCCTGCCTTTTGTACAAATAAACAAGTAATAATTCTCTATTAGATGTTCATTTTGTTCATTAACATCCCTTATGTCAGTCTCTTAATAATCTCTATAACTCAGTTAGTGACCAGTGCCCACTCTTTTTATCCTGGACCTTACCTCCCATCCCAATATTTTTTTTTAATCAGAAGTTATACATTCCTTCAAATAAGGGCAGTTCCATATCTACCAGAGTAGCAAAATTTACTTACTCATCCTTATATAAATTCTCCAGTCCAAATTGTGCCCATTCCCTTTTTTCCAGTTTGCACCACATCCATCTGTCATCAGCCATGGCCAGGAACCCCTTCTTGATAATCCATGCACATTCCCAACACCTGTCTGACTTACCCCTGTGGAGCTAGCCCCACAAGAATGGAAACGGATCTGCACTGTTAATCCCTCTTACAGATAAGTAACTTAAACAATCTCTTCAACATGATATTTATGGGTTCACTAAGCATAATCATCAGTGACCAGACTATAACTAATTATATGCTCTTTGATATCTCTCAAAGAGTTGTCATTTCCGCCATTTTCCATATTTCTGATTCATGAGGCAGTGCTGCTGTTCTCATTGATTCCAATATTTAAATATCTATCTCAGCCCTACCATTTATTTCAGTGTTCCAGTTGAACTTTCCACTGCTAAGATTCCTAACAGCTGAAATGCTTTTTACAAACATGACAGTCATGTCATCACAAATGTATACCTAAACATTTTATAAAGCCCAAAATGTAATATTCTGTACTAGTGCTTTACGCAATAACCCATGTAGTATTTAAAAACAGTTAAACTTTGTCAGTTTTTTAATGACATTTTTATATTCAATCTTGTCATTTATTTATTCAAGAAATTCTATTCCTGTACCTGAAAGAGACAGCATTTTTTCTCCAATTATCTTTAAATTCCAATGTAAAACAATTTGCAAAGCGTTAGGTAAGAAACTCTCTTTAGTTTCATAACATAGCCCTCTGAAATCATACCATCCTCATGCTATCACTTTCTTTTTGTTGAATTTTCTTTTCCAAAAATGTTCTTAAAACAATTAATTGAAAACATATTTCACTGGATCACATTTCATAGAAAATTTCCTATACCATAAATGCTCTTTCGAAAGTATATGAAAACAACTGAGTCAGTCTGGACAAAGGGGTGGGGGAGGGGTTAGTAGATAAGTATGTATAAAGGAAGATGAAAAAATTAGCATGAGTTTAGACACAGAACGGCATAAAATCATTTGAATTAGATAACTGACCAGCTAATGAGAGTTGTTTTAGGTAATATACTGGGAAATACAGGAACACAGAGCTCAGAAAGACTTTAGAGTACAATAAAAACAGAAGAAATGAGGAAGTTAAGAGATCAGAAGGAATTAGCCGGTGAGTTCATTACTTAAATATTTACATTAAAAGATACCAGCAGAGGCCACATGAAGTGGTGTAAATGGAAACAAGCTGACAGATGACAAAGTGAAGAGGGAGGAGGTTCAGAAGAAACTTGCAGGACATCAGCCAGCCAAGTACAAAAAAGACGACCTGCATTTCTGAGCACTTAAGGACATGGCAGCAAAAATGATAAACTATTGGCTATACTACCCATTGGAAAGTGCAGTGGTATCAAGAACAAGAAAGCAATAAAAATGTTTTTTCATCAGGGTGGGTCTGGGGAGGAGTCAGACAACTACTGGCTGAGTATCCTCTCATGCACACCAGAGAAAGTCATGGAAAATTATGTGCAGCTTATTAGAGTTCCTGAAAGCTAACAACCTCATAGATGCAAACAACATGTAACAACAATGGTCTTGTGAGTTCAGCTTGACCCAATTTAATGAGAGAGAGTGATCACAGTGGTAGACAGTAGAAATCCAGAGGATGTGGTGCCCTTGACAGTGTACTACATAAAAGGGTATTCATATTGAGTTGTCAAAACTAGTTCTGGTGAATTCAAGCAAAATGAAAAACATTTGCCAAAATTACCTTCCACAGCTCTCAACCTCCAGATGAGAGAATCATGCTCAAGATCTTAAAATCAAGTACACCAGGGACACCTAATTAACATAAGATATGTTTAGTTAAATAAGCACATTAATGCTCATGCACATATGCATGCTTAATTGCACCCAGGCAGGACATCATTTTAGAGCAGTTTTTTAAAGAGTTGTACATACACAAACACCTACATGCTCAAAATATGGGATTATTCATATTTTCAGAAAAACATTTCAAATTCAAGTAATACATTCCATGCACCCAAAAATACCCCACCCCACCCCCACCCTTTGCAAATGGCAGAGAGAAGGAAAATAAAGGCAGTTAGGTCCTTTGCTTTCAGTGCTGGTGGAATCCTTAAAAATGCAATGTGGAATGTCGTTGAAATAAATCAGAGTATATTTAGATCAGAGGTGCTATCTATATGAACAAGGGGCAGATAAGGCAATTAAGGCAGAAAGAAAATCATGACGATTAATTTATCTGACATAGACAGAGTCTATATTTACTCTAATACTCCAGCAACAATATATATTGAAGATAAAACTCAGTAGCTGATTTGATCTGACAGTCAGCAGCAACCTTGCACAGTGCATATTTAAATGCCTTTAAAATATATAAATGAATTATCTACCATAAATTAGAAATTAAAAAAAAAATTAATAAATAAAATTCTGTTAATCGATTTTCTGCTATTGTTTAGACAATACTAGTGTATTGTTTAAGAGACTGTGTGACTAATTAGCACCCAAGTTACTTGCTTTTATGCAGGGTACAGTTCAAAATAAAATGCAATCCATGGCACAACCACTAGTCCTTCTCTTCCTTATTGTAGTAGAACTGCACAAGCATTTCTGCAGTAGTTCTTCTTTGGACTGCAACCCACATTTCCTCCAACAATCAGTAATGGCAGCAGCACTCTCAGGTCCAAAATCTGACTTCATTCTCCACAGCCAACAGTCCAAAACTGTTTTCACAGCTTCACTAAAGTTTCAGCATGGTAGAAGTCTTCAAGGCTTGATCTTGCCATCCTTCATTGAGTATGCAGCCTTTGTCCAGTATCTCAATGAGTACAGTACTTTTCCTTCCAGAGATTGTCAACTAGGAACAAGCAAGTTCTACAATGCTTAATATGTGTATTAAGTGGACCTAATTGTAAACAAAAGCCATCTAAAGTCCGCAGCCACACATTAAGCAGTAAACAAAATGAAATGAAAGCAAGAAACTGGCCAGTGCTGCATGCAAATTAGATGCAGTAAAGCAGCGCTCTGATTGGCTGAGACATCTACAACCAGAACAGCGGTCGCTTTACCACAGATCTCGGGTGCACAAGTACCCAAATCGGGCAGTCAGGGATTAAAGTTTATTTAAACTTAAAAACAGGTGCTCTTGGGAAAATTGGAATGTTTGAAAGCTATGGTATCTTCAGTGAAAAACATAGATTCCACTGTTGGTAAAAGTAGTTTCAGTGAAGAGTATTTGTTGTTTTTGTGTTTGCCAAAACTACCTTTATTGACATGACATGCTCACATCAGAGGTTGGAGGGCAAGTTAAAGGATATGAAATTGAGTTTGTGAGCTGAAGTGAATAAAAAAATAAACATAAAGCAAGACTTAAAGATTAAGGATGACATTTATATGGAGAAAAGACATTTGCCAGAGTGGTGCCTAAATATTCAATGATGTGACCAGCCCTATTTATAACAAATTTATGTGAAATTTAACAATAAGAATAGGCAATATGATCAGCTTGTTTGCAGAGGATTACCAATGAGCAATCCAAGCATGCTCATTCAACTCAGTGGTTTTCAAAAAATAAATGTTGAAACCAGTGAGTAGAAAACATTGTAAAAACACACCCCCTTAAATTATATATACCAACTTCATGGTCACTCCACAGTGAATAAAAAGGTGAGAAATCTCTGAAAAGTGCTCTATCACATTGCTCAACACAGCACAACACACTGTGGTGAAACTCACTACAATATTACATTTTTGAACTAATTTTGTATATATTTTAACTGAGCTAGCCCTCTGGTTGTATCTCTTCCAGATTTATCAAAGAACTTTATCCTAGTTTGCAGAAATTGCTTAGAGGTATACATTATGAAAGAACACATCTGAGGAATCAAACAACTCAGCAGGGTTTATAAAGGAAGAACCTAGATTCAAGGTGGAATAAACAGCTATGTGATTTGGTTTCTGCCAGAACTGTGCAAAACTTTAACATAATCTACAGATATGTCTTCTTATTAGTGAAAACTAAAAGGCCTTGAATAAATGGATGACAAAATAAAACATGAGGTCAGGCATTTGTAGAAAAAGCTTTCAGTGGATTTAATCTGTTGAGCATACTAGCCGATTCACATATGGCCCATTTTTGACCAAAATGGTAATCATCCTTATGTTCCCTTATGTTCTGCGCACCTCTTTATATTTCTACATTGTTTTGTTGTGAATGAAATCTGAAGATCTACAATGATTTCACATGGGTCTTACCTCACAAAGGCTCTCCTTGCAGAGTGGACAGTATGGGTTGTGATCCAAGCAGCGTTCCAGACATTTCTTACAAAAGGTGTGCCCACATGGAGTTGTCACTGGCTCAAACAACATTCTGTAAAACACAATCATATATAGCATCTATTTACTTACATGTGTTGGCAAGGAATAACTAAATTATTACTGCATCCTTCAGAGAAAAGCTCCCAAAACAAACTACGTATAGCAATCAAAAAAGTAAACACTTCAAGCTTTACAAGTGAAATAAAGACATAGACAACAAATGATAAAGACAGGAGTTAATAAGCAATGGACAATCCTGAGTTAGGGTAAATATCATTAAGACAAACTATGATGGGAGACGTGCAACAAGACAAGTAGCTTATTAAAACATTAGCTATAAACATGGATTAATACTACATATTGAGGCATTTATAAATGTTTATACAGCCAATATGAAGCTTGTGCTACACATTCAAGTGATAACATTATTATATGAACAATGATTATTTTAATAATTTGTTTTTCCAAAAGATCTTTTTGATCCCAAATGGAAGCCTGTTCCATATTTTACTAACAAAAGCAAAGGTGGCATCACAAAAACAATTTTAAAATTTTGAGATGGGTCATAGGTTTCCTAGAGTAGAATTAAGTTGGTGTTGTGTGTTGTACCAACTAAGAGTATCTTTTAATGATAGATACTTAAAGTGCAACAGTTTGCGTGCCCATTTTAAATAAATAAAGTTAAGCTATAATCTGAACTCTAACCATTTTAGATCATAAGGCTTAGGCAGTAATGGGTTTGAGACTGATGATTAGCAGCAAAGAAGTCAATTGTATCATATTCTTGTTCTAGCTAATTGTAAACTGAAGTAAGCAGATAGATAAGGACATAAGCAGAGAGTAGGGTGATGGAGATTACATCCATGGCTGTAGAGAATTTAGTATATCAGCATAAATACCCATAAATGAATACTCAAGTGCTTAAACCTGATTTGTTTACCCAGTGTTAGTCTGAGTTTAAGTGGGTGGCATTAGCCACAGGATATTATCGATGGGGCCAGTAGTATAAAGTATGGTTAGATCTGGAATTCACAGGTGAGGAAAGTATGATTTTTTATTTACTGGTGATGATCCTTAAAGGAAAACTCTATTTCAGTTTTATTATAAGTTTTGATGCAAATCAGAATGCAACAGAGACAGCATCAGCAGCAAGGAGAATATCTGAATCACTGGCATTGTGTATCAACCTGCATAACCACAATGTGTAACCATACTATTGAAGGAAATGGGCAAGACCAGAGGAGGCATTACAGAGGGCTGAAGTATAGTGAAATTTCAGATGCAAGTTTAAGCTTTTATATTCAAGTAGAAAGATACATCTAAGTGACTTTTATATTATTTAATGCTACAATATGAAGAATCGGCACATTTGCATTTTCACAAAGTTGTTTTGTTTCTGCATCTGGGATATGACTGGGATTCCTTTAAATAAACGGTAAGAGTTTCGTATGGCTTACAGGCTATTCTATGGCTTACTGTGTGGTGCACTAGAGTTTACAAGATGTTAATAAAGTGGGACTCATAATGGGTATGTATATAAAATTATATGTTGAGGTTCTAAAAGTAACACATGCCGAGAAAGAGAGATGAGTCCTGATTTTACAGTTTGAAAATAACAACACTGATGAGGAGTTGTGTCCTCTGCTGCTTAATGGGTAAGCACATAGTTAAGTTATGACAGTGACGTTCTCTGTTGGAAGAAAGTAGAAAGGACTGACATATCTTGCTTGACAGTGTTTGCAGATAATGGATTTTTTGGGGGTGAGAGGATACAGATATAATGGGCAGCAGATATTCTAGCTTTTCCATGAGTACCATTATATCTGTGCAATTTTTGCTGAGGAGTTGTGTTCTGAGACATGCCACTCAGCCATGACTACATTTTGCACAGAGAACTCACAGAAACAACTTTTCAAGGTCATACTGTCCTAATTTATATAATTAATAAAGTTATGTCTGCATTTAAATTTTATGAGATAAGCCCACAGGAAACAATTTCAAGCTTGAAGATAAATACTGTTTCTAGTTTTTGTAAATACTTAAGTTTTGGCATCCTAGTCTAGAAGTCTAAACATGAAGCTCCACTCCCTGGAAGCATACTCACCTTGGAAAATGCTAACGTCTGTGCAGTCACTGAGACATGGTTCAAGGCCACAAAGAGCACCCCGGCCGTGCAAAACTACAATGCCTTCCACTCATTCAGACCTCAAAATGAGCATGAAAGAACCAATGGTAGAGGGGTATTCATTTTCAAAAAAACTGAGTACATCTCGAGACTGGTCAAACAGTATGACTCTCTCAGACTACTCCAAGGGCAATTAATTCTAGGCAAAACACCCTACCACATCATTGCTAGCTATAGGTGAGAGAGAATTGTTTGAGGTCATTGGCTGACTGAGGTAACATTTCTGCAGTTTGTTCTAAGTAGTGGGGATATTTGTAGCATTTCCATATTCAGGCTTGTATTTGAGCCTAGTGTTTGTGGAGGCTGTGTGTCTGAGCACATAATTCAGGGACATCTTGTTTTAGCCAAAGCCATCAGGCATTTCAGTGAGAGAGAATTGTTTGAGGTCATTGGCTGACTGAGGTCTCCTGGACTACAGCTTAGACTAAGCACCTCATTGGTTCTTTTGAGATTTCTTTCTTAAAAGCTGTCTCAGGTTTCAACTTTCTGTTACCTAAGAAGCTCAGTTGTGAGTGTTCTGCCATTTTACAGTGAGCTAATCGAAGGAAGGACACTCAGCAAACTCGGAGCAATAATATATAACATTAAGTATCCTGTTTTTTGTTTATTTTGTTCTTTATTTCTTTGTTGTTTATAGCACTTTGTGTACTGTGTATTTTTTCTAGCTAGTTTCACTGTGTGTGAGGTATTAACTGGAAATTGTCCACTCATATTAAGCATCTGATGGGTTGTTTGTTTATGATAACTTGTTGCAGTTAAACTCTTTTTTCTAGTGGCTCCTTTAGCTGTTTAAAACTTTCATTTAAAGGCGCACTGCTGCTTTTCAGCGTGAGTAACATTTCTGCAGTTTGTTCTAAGTAGTGGGGATATTTGTAGCATTTCCATATTCAGGCTTGTATTTGGGCCTAGTGTTTGTGGAGGCTGTGTGTCTGAGCACATAATTCAGGGACATCTTGTTTTAGCCAAAGCCATCAGGCATTTCAGTGAGAGAGAATTGCTTGAGGTCATTGGCTGACTGAGGTCTCCTGGACTACAGCTTAGACTAAGCACCTCATTGGTTCTTTTGAGATTTCTTTCTTAAAAGCTGTCTCAGGTTTCAACTTTCTGTTACCTAAGAAGCTCAGTTGTGAGTGTTCTGCCATTTTACAGTGAGCTAATCGAAGGAAGGACACTCAGCAAACTCGGAGCTATAATATATAACATTAAGTATCCTGCTTTTGTTTATTTTGTTTTTTATTTCTTTGTTGTTTATAGCACTTTGTGTACTGTGTATTTGTTCTAGCTAGTTTCACTGTGTGTGAGGTATTAACTGGAAATTGTCCACTCTTATTAAGCATCTGTTGGGTTGTTTGTTTATGATAACTTGTTGCAGTTAAACTCTTTTTTCTAGTGGCTCCTTTAGCTGTTTAAAACTTTCATTTAAAGGCTCACTGCTGCTTTTCAGCTGTGAGTAACATTTCTGCAGTTTGTTCTAAGTAGTGGGGATATTTGTAGCATTTCCTTATCCAGGCTTGTATTTGGGCCTAGTGTTTGTGGAGGCTGTGTGTCTGAGCACATAATTCAGGGACATATTGTTTTAGCCAAAGCCATCAGGCATTTCAGTGAGAGAGAATTGTTTGAGGTCATTGGCTGACTGAGGTCTCCTGGACTACAGCTTAGACTAAGCACCTCATTGGTTATTTTGAGATTTCTTTCTTAAAAGCTGTCTCAGGTTTCAACTTTCTGTTACCTAAGAAGCTCAGTTGTGAGTGTTCTGCCATTTTACAGTGAGCTAATCGAAGGAAGGACACTCAGCAAACTCGGAGCTATAATATATAACATTAAGTATCCTGTTTTTTGTTTATTTTGTTCTTTATTTCTTTGTTGTTTATAGCACGTTGTGTACTGTGTATTTTTTCTAGCTAGTTTCACTGTGTGTGAGGTATTAACTGGAAATTGTCCACTCTTATTAAGCATCTGTGGGGTTGTTTGTTTATGATAACTTGTTGCAGTTAAACTCTTTTTTCTACTGGCTCCTTTAGCTGTTTAAAACTTTCATTTAAAGGCTCACTGCTGCTTTTCAGCTGTGAGTAACATTTCTGCAGTTTGTTCTAAGTAGTGTGGATATTTGTAGCATTTCCATATTCAGGCTTGTATTTGGGCCTAGTGTTTGTGGAGGCTGTGTGTCTGAGCACATAATTCAGGGACATCTTGTTTTAGCCAAAGCCATCAGGCATTTCAGTGAGAGAGAATTGTTTGAGGTCATTGGCTGACTGAAGTCTCCTGGACTACAGCTTAGACTAAGCACCTCATTGGTTCTTTTGAGATTTCTTTCTTAAAAGCTGTCTCAGGTTTCAACTTTCTGTTACATAAGAAGCTCAGTTGTGAGTGTTCTGCCATTTTACAGTGAGCTAATCGAAGGAACGACACTCAGCAAACTCGGAGCTATAATATATAACATTAAGTATCCTGTTTTTTGTTTATTTTGTTCTTTATTTCTTTGTTGTTTATAGCACTTTGTGTACTGTGTATTTTTCTAGCTAGTTTCACTGTGTGTGAGGTATTAACTGGAAATTGTCCACTCTTATTAAGCATCTGTTGGGTTGTTTGTTTATGATAACTTGTTGCAGTTAAACTCTTTTTTCTAATGGCTCCTTTAGCTGTTTAAAACTTTCATTTAAAGGCTCACTGCTGCTTTTCAGCTGTGAGTAACATTTCTGCAGTTTGTTCTAAGTAGTGTGGATATTTGTAGCATTTCCATATTCAGGCTTGTATTTGGGCCTAGTGTTTGTGGAGGCTGTGTGTCTGAGCACATAATTCAGGGACATCTTGTTTTAGCCAAAGCCATCAGGCATTTCAGTGAGAGAGAATTGTTTGAGGTCATTGGCTGACTGAGGTCTCCTGGACTACAGCTTAGACTAAGCACCTCATTGGTTCTTTTGAGATTTCTTTCTTAAAAGCTGTCTCAGGTTTCAACTTTCTGTTACCTAAGAAGCTCAGTTGTGAGTGTTCTGCCATTTTACAGTGAGCTAATCGAAGGAAGGACACTCAGCAAACTTGGAGCTATAATATATAACATTAAGTATCCTGTTTTTTGTTTATTTTGTTCTTTATTTCTTTGTTGTTTATAGCACTTTGTGTACTGTGTATTTTTTCTAGCTAGTTTCACTGTGTGTGAGGTATTAACTGGAAACTGTCCACTCTTCGCTAGGGACGGCTTGCACCCGTCACCCCTGGGCTTTCGGATATTGGAAAAGGCTCTTGCTACCCCCATAGTGCCTTTTTTAGGCAAGGCTCAAAAGACAAACCCACCTCCATAGGTTTCACAAGGGATAAGAAACTAAGAGTAATGCTACTCAACGCCAGAAGTCTAAACCTCAAGATGCACGCACTCGAAACTCTCCTTAGCATGGAGAACATCGATATCTGTGAAGTAACAGAAACCTGTTTCAAGGCTCCTGAGAGCACCCCAGCACTACCAGGTTATACCTCATACCATGCTTTTCGGCCCCAAAACTTGGACCGAACCACAAAAGGAGGGGGAGTATCAATATTCGTCAAAGATAGCCACACTTCCAGGTTGTTGGCACAGCACGAAGCATCAGAGACTATCCATGTGCAACTAACTGTGAGTAAAACTGCCTTCCAGTTTATAGCCTGCTACAGACCACCCTCCCAAACACAGGAACCCCACTCGGCCTTCCTGAGAATACTGGAAAATATGAAGGTCTCTCCAAACACCATTATATTGAGTGACTTCAACTACCCAAGCATAGACTGGGAGCATTACTCTAGCTCCAACACCCTAGCCCAAAGGTTCCTAGAATTTATAAACTCAAATGCTATGGAACAACTTGTTACCACTCCCACAAGAGGGGAAAACATACTGGACCTGATCATCACCAACATGGGGACACTATGCTCCAGACCAGAAGTGTATCCCTCACTGGTAAGATCAGACCATAAACTAATCTCACTGGATATTCACATCCCGACCCCACCCCCTGCCCAGAAAACCACAGTGAAAAACTTCTCTAAAGCAAATTTCACACGACTCAAAACCGAGGCGAAATCCTTCAAAGCCCCTGGGCCTGTGGAAAATACGGCCCAGACTGCAGAATCCTTTATAAACGCATTCTATGAACACCTTCAGGAATGCATGGATCATGCAATCCCAAATAAAACCAAGACCCAATCCTCCAAAGGCAGACGTCCTGTCTGGTGGACCCCAGCCATAAACAAACTATACAATAGAAGGAGGAAGCTACTACATGATAGAGCAAAATCCCAAAAAGGGAAGGCAACATCTCTGATCAGTATTAGCAAAAAACAACGGGCACTCATAAAATCGTCTAAGGCCAGCTTCGAGAGAAAAATTGCACAGGACACTAAGGATAATCACAAGGCTTTCTTTAGTTATGTTAGGTACCTGGGTGGGAATTCCCAGATATGCTCAGAATTAGTCCAAAATGACAAAAAATACACCGAGCCCACAGACATTGCCAACATCCTAGCTGACAGGTTCAGTGCAAACTTCTCCCCCCTCTCCCCACCAAAAGGGCAAATATCTATCCCAACAGAGTGCTGCGCCCCTGACATCTCAGATGCTCAGGTAAGAGCCGCCCTCTCCAAAGCAAAAAACACAGCATCAATGGGACCAGATGGTATCCCGGGCTGCGTCCTACATGAACTCCAAGAAGAGCTAAACCCAATCATAAAACTACTGTTCAATCTTAGCCTTACTACAGGATATGTACCCAAAGAGTGGCGTACAGCAACAGTGGTCCCTCTCCACAAAGGTGGTGCCTCAATGGATCCTGGAAACTATCGCCCCATAAACCTGACTAGCTTGGTCTGCAAAGCTATGGAAAGGATCATCATGGACCTCATAAATAAAGATATTGGGGACCTACAGACACTGGATCCTACCCAGTTTGGCTTTGTTAAGGGCAGATCCTGCCTCTTAAACCTGGTCGATTTCTTTGAAACAGTCACCAAGGCCATTGACGAGGGGAAGGTGGTCCACACAGCCTACCTGGACCTCGCAAAAGCCTTCGATACAATACCCCACACGGGCATTATAGATAAGCTCACCAGCTTAAATATAAACCCCTTTGTCACTAGATGGGTTGCAAACTGGCTCAAGGACAGAACCCACATGGTTAGAATTGCTGGAGCCATGTCAGACTCCAAACTAGTTACAAGTGGCGTCCCACAAGGCTCAGTCCTGGGACCTCTCTTGTTCGGTATATATTTCTCGGTGGTACAGGCCAACATGGAAGGACTGTGGCTGACCAAGTTCGCAGATGACTGCAAATTGGGCGCCATAATCAACTCTCCAGCCAACACAAGCAACCTCCAAAAGGGCCTCACAGAAACAGACAACTGGTGCCAGAGCCATGGCCTCAAGCTAAATGCCAAAAAGTGTATAGTCATCCTCTTTGTCAAAAACAAAGTGCCCACAAATTACCACATAGGTGGTAATCCATTAAGTACAGAAGAAGTCATTAGGGACCTGGGGACCCAAGTTGATAGCAATCTCTCATTTGACAACCACGTGGCCAAAGTGGTTAGAAAAACATTTTATATAGCCCACCTAATCATGAAGGGATTCACATCTAGATCAGGGGAGGTCATCGTGCCTCTTTACTCATCCCTCATCAGGCCCATAATTGAGTACAATGCCCCTTTTGGGATGTAACTTACCAGACACCTGCAGCAACTGGAAAGACTCCAAAAGTACCTCACCAAGAGGATCAAAGGGCTCAAACAGATGCCATATGCTGCCCGGTTAAAGAAACTCCAGCTCTACTCAGTGGCATACCGCCTGCTCAGAGGCGATCTGTGCCTGGCGTATAAAGCCATGTCCAACCCGGAATTAATGGACATGCTGCACCTCAGAAAATCCAAATCCCATCAAGCTACGCGCTCGAGAGACTTGAACCTCAGCGCTGAAATAAATAGGACATGCTGGAGGGACAGATTCATAACCCAGAGGCTCCCTTCACTCTGGAATAAAATCCCAGTCCAGGTTAGGCAGAGTCCCACATTGACTCTCTTCAAGAGGAATCTTGATGAGTGGATGGGAGATCATAGGTTTACCCCGGCTATCACTTCTGTGTCACTGTTAGACAGAGGCACAGTATACTAACCTCAAAAAAAGGCATAGCAAAATTAATTTAAAATGGGTGGCGAAAGCCAAACACACTCTGGCTAGGCTTATAAATGCCCTAGGGCAGATAGCCTAGTATGAACCTATGAACCTATGAACCTATGAAACAGTGGTAAGCAACTTTGCAATTAAGTCATGATACAGGACAAATTATTATTCCAGGGATAAAAATCCAAGGGGCAAATATTCCAGGAAGACTCTGTCACCTGCTCTTTTGCCTTGCCCTTAACGCATTAAGCTGTCTGCTTAACAGATTCGGTCATGGCTATAATTTGTCTCCATTAAAGCAAAAAAGTGTAAAGATTTCTCATCTTCTCTTTGTCAATGATTTAAAACAGTATAGCTCATCAGATGAGGAACTGAAAGCACAACTGCAAGTAGTCAAACCTTTTACCGATGATATAAGAATGTCATTTGGTCTTGATAAATGTGCAAAAGCAACCTTTAAAGCAGGAAAGCTGCAGCACCAAGAAAACAACAGTCTGGGACAAGAATGTGATATAAAAGAACTTGAGCAAGAGGGAGTATATAAATATTTGGGAACTCATGAACGATCAACAATAAAACATAAACAAATGCAAATAAAACTCAGTAAGGAATATTTTAGAATACTGAAATTAATCCTGAAAACAGCTTTGACATCTAGGAACAAAGTTCAAACTATAAACCAGTTTGTGCTTCCTGTCCTAACTTACAGTTTTGGAGTGACTGACTGACCCCAAAAGGTGTTGGATAGATTAGACAGGACAACAAGAAGGATGCTTCATGCTCATCAAATGATTTATAAAAATAAGTACATACCAAGAGCATATATTCCCCATTCTGAAGGTGGTACGGGCCTCCTTGAAATTGATTACAGGTATACATCTGTAGTCATGGGACTGCATACATATCTGCTGACCTCATAAAACCCAAACACAGTAAAAGTTTTGAAACATGAGGAGAATAAATCTAAGATGACTTCCCTTCTTAGACTAGCAGAAGCATACCGGTGTCAAGCAGGAATGGAAATCAACCAGAAGTAGATAAAAATCAGGAAGCAGTTGAATGTACCAAAAAACAAAAGAAAGAATATAAGGTGAAGGATCAGATGAGAAGGCAAGAAATGTGGAAAATGCATAAATATAGTTCAAGTATAGAAAACTCCTGGAACAACCTGATGTTGATCAGGATCGAATGCAGGAATGGTTATGGAAAGGTGAATTCAAACTAAAGGATGAAAGGTTAATATTGGCAGCCCAAGATAGTAGACTACATACACATTGGTTTACAAAGTCCATTGCACATGTGGGAGAAACAGACAAATTTAAGTCTTGTAAAACAGAACTGGAAACAGTTGCACATCTTGTTGCTGGTTGTGAAATACTAATGGCAGAAGGACTGTGTACTTAAAGGCATAATAATGTGGCAAGACTGCTGCACTGCGGATTGTACAAACATTATGGTATTGAAGTGGCTGAAAAATACTGAAACATAAGCCACAAAGTGCATAGAAAATTATGAGGTCTACATTACATAGTACCACCCATTACCAAGAGTTCAAAAGACAGATGTGAGCAAACCAGATATAGTGGTCCTTGAAAAGAAGATAAAAGTAGCATTGATCATTGAAATCGCTACACCCAGTGACTACAGTGTCTTGTGTATAAAGACACAAAGTCATAAAATATCAGGATTTGCAGGCAGAAATGTGAGCAATGTGGAAGAAACATACCCAGTCAGTTCCAATAGTTGTAGGAGCAACGGGTCTTATGAAAAAGAATCTACAATCGTATTTAGATATGTTACCAATACATGTAACTCCATACAAATTGCAGGAGTCATTACTGTTCACATTGCAGGTACTGCAAAGAGCACTTCTGGCTGACATCAAAGATTGAAACAATATTAATTTCATGAAGTTTAATCATACCTTGACTTAGGAATGGGATTCCCATCATAGTATTAAAAACCGAAAAGATTTGGAGAAATAAAAAAAAAATTAGGGATTAACCATTACATCGGTAGATGGATATCCAATTGGCTCACCAACAGAATACATACTGTCAGAGCTGGTGACTTCACAAGGTTCTGTGCTGGGTCCTTTACTGTTTGTAATCTACTTCTTCAAAGTCCAGACTAAATTAGACAACCATTGGCTTACGACGTTCATTGAAGATTGCAAATTAGATGCAATCATTGAATCCCCCAATGATGTTAACACACTACAGAAAGGGCTAACACAGACAAATGACTGATGCTAAAGCCACAGTCTAAAGCTTAATGCAAAGAAGTGCATTATTATTCCCTTTGGCAAAGTAGAATTACCCACTAACTACAGTATTGACAAAACCCATCTAAGCTTAAACCCAGTGGTGCGAGACCTAGGAATACAGGAATATAGCAATCTGAACTTCAAACACTAAGTTTCCAGTGTGGTAAGGAAAGCATTCTTTATTGTGCAACTCATAAGTGATGCCCCACTGTACTCGACCCCCTTCAGACCACTAATAGAGTACAATGCTCCTTTTTGCATGTACCTCAACAGACGCCTGCAGCAGCTGGAGAAACCACAGAGGTTCCTCACTAAGAAAATACAGGGCTTCCAAACCATGACATACGTGGATAGATTAAAAGCCCTGCCACTTTACTCTGTATCATATAGGCTGCTGAGAAGAGACTTGTGCCTGGCCTACAGGGCAGTCTCCAACCCTGCCCTGATGGATATGCTTCACATACACAAATCTAATGGTACAAGAGTCACTCACTCTAGGGATCTTAACCTAGCCCGTGACGTTAACAGAACATGCTGGAGAAACAAATATGTCTCCCAGAGACTGCTGCTCCTCTGGAAGAAACTTCCAATTAACATGAAGCAGAGTTCCTCACTGACCCTATTCAAGCACAACTGGACAAATGGATGGGAGACTGCAACTGCATCCTAGAGGTAGCACCCATGTCCCTCATGGACAAGGGGAGTCAACGCTGACCACAGACTAGCTCTGCAAAATACATTCAGTTAATAAGGGCAGATGGAGCAATTTGGGATTAACATGACTAGCCTAGTAAGGGCTCTAGGGCCGCTAGTCTAGTAACCTCCTCTGTAACTATGACCCTATGGACATTTGGCTCACTTATTTTGATGCCATAGAACTTACAGTCATGCATTTGCTTATGAGCACTTTCTGTGTGAAGTAAAGGCATTTTTCAAAAAGCAAGGCCTGTTGACAGCCCTCATATACCTTTGGAGTTTCACATTGCATACTGTTGAAGACACCACTGTCTACGATTTTTTCCCGACTTGAACCATGCAACATGAACAACATATACTGCATCACATATAATGAACTGTGCAATAACAAATTTACATCTTATAACTACAAGATTGTATTCATTTCTTATATACCTTGTTTTTTAATTTTTAACTGGGTAAGCCCACTGGGAGAAAAAAGTATCCCTTTTCTTGTGCCACCCAGTAGCACTGTCTAAGTGAATTGTTGGGAGATGCACAGTAGGCAAATGGAGCCTGAGGGAAATAAACACCTGACTATGAGAAGCAGCTTGTTAACATTTTCACCTTTAACCTTCTGAACTAACTTCCAGACACATTCTGTACATTCCATGTGTGCTACAAATATTCATTACATTTGTAATGTTTTCAGAGTACATAATCTAAGTATCAACTAATCAGCTGAGATTTTTGCTTTTCATATATTAATCTTCTGTTTGGGACTGTCAGACATCTTGCTATAATATGCACAGATTTTCCAGGTGTTCATTCTGAAGTTGAACCACTTCAGGAAATGTTAGAATTCTTTGTTTTGCATGAAATTGCTGACATGGGTCATTTCTACCCTGGCTTCTGTCTATAATGCTTATTGTTTCATAAGATAATACTAAAATACTCATCTGAAAAAAAATAAGGCTTGTCCTTAAATCACCAATACCACCAGAAACAGTACACCTCTCAAATCCATAGAAGATTCAAGTGATATTCAAGGATAAACAGTAGCTTTCAGTTGTTCTTCTGACCTTTTCTCAATATAGGAATCCTAATTACTGACTCCAGCAGCAGAGACTGTGTGAATCCTGTTCTCTAGCCCTCATCTTTTTTGATAAGAAATTAAAACTAAACCACTGGAATTTATATTAACAACAGTGAAACGATATCAGCCTGAAATCTACTTGGTCCATGAGGTGTGCTGAAGTTCTTTTAGTTGCCACATGGGCAGTAATCTAAACAAAGAGATTCATTTGAATAATCTGAAGGTGTGCAAAACTACATTCCCATTATATGTTTACAGGGAAATGTTCCTCGTCTGTCTCAGAGTAGAACCATATCAGAAGATGAAGTGTTGTTTTAAATACTGACTCAGGAAATACCTTTCAGCTGGCCTCTATCTATGCATCCCATAATACAAAAAGTCACCATGATCTGGGCAGTAAGTTCCTTAAAGTTTCTAGCTGGCTAAAATCTTCAACCAAGTATGACATACAAAAATGGCACCCATATACTGAAACACGATAACTTTATACTGTATCAACTATGGGTGCTCTTCCAGAATTCAATATACAGCTCACCAGTGAAACAAATATACAGATCAGGAACACATGGATACCTTTCTTCTTTAGTTCTGCAACTGAACTATGGACAAGTTTTGTTGGTTGCTCTGGGCAATGGCGAACTTAAATTGTTATAGAATGGTTGTAATGCTTTCACTTTTCAAGTTACAATGTTATTATAACAAAAAAAATATTTACTTAGCTTACACAGCTAAAGTATACTACAATGTACTCAGAAGTCATGTAAATAGGGTATCTGAGTGCAAACAGATTACTGTCCTGGTGGTCTTGCTTCAGCTAAACTTTACAGTAGGAGAGACAGCTTCTCAGCTGAAAAGGATTATGTCTGAGATTAACAATTTGAGGACATCTGATGACCCAGAGGGAACTTTACTTAACTTCCAGCACTCCTTCCTCCACTTCAAGGGACACTGATTTATGGTTCTCAAAAAACAATGAAATTCTGTTTTCATTACATGAAACCCAATAATCATACTCTTCATTTTTAAATGTAATTATGGGTTCTTACCATGATTTTACTATACTTTTCGATTTCATCTATATGTATGCAAAATTAAAAATCTTCTACATATAGAACAGTCATGAAAACAAGCTGACAGCATTATAAATAATAAATATGAGAAGAAATACAGGTTGTAGTAAGTGAATGCTTTGGCCTAAAATGCTAAATTCTATGAAAATCTCTTGGGGTTTTTCCAGTACTCAGATTCTGGATTTTCCAGTATGTTTCCCCAAAAAATGGAAAAAAAAATCAGTATCATGTCCATTCCAGACAGAAACTTGTGAAGATAAATCAGATTACACAGGCAGCTTCCCTTACTGGGCTACAAATGTCTGGAAAATCAGTGCAAGGAGGAGGGAGGGTTGATTCATAGTATAACAGCAATTGTTTGGTAAGTATACCAGTTTAGTAAAATGTACCAAAATATATTATTTGGATGCTATGAAGATGAATATGACCATAATATACTTAGAGGTGAAAAAAAAGCATTTACTATGTTCTTATAAACTGACTACATAATTAATAAGTTAAACTCATTTGTATTTCTGCACATGGATGCTCAGTGAAAATTCACTACAAGTTAAGAATCAGTATGGATCAAGTGCAGACCCAGTGCTAAATGGGGACAAAGGCAGATTCCCACCACTCTTCATTGCCTAATGCTCAGGAGGACTGCTGACCTGTCATCCCAGTTATACTCATTCAAGATTCATTCACTCTCTGATACAAGCTTAGTCTATTCAGATTCACGGAGAGGATCCACAGTCTACCCCAAAAAGACGTAGACATAAAGCATAAGCAAATTAGTTTTTGAATGGAGCTGTAGTCCATCACAGAGCGCATACACACACACACACACACACACACACACACACACACACACACACACACACACACACACACACACACACACAAACATTTCCCGTGCATATACATGCAACTTACATATGGGTGATTTGAAAATATCATCAATCCAACTGTTTGCATGTCTATAAGGTACATGAGAAAACTGCATGTTTTGGCAAATTAAGGTTAGAATGTACATGCATGTGTTTTTTTGTTATGCTTAATTTTTTACAATGTTTATAAAAATTGGAGCTTTTCTCCTCAGGTCTCCACTGAAAAAAGTCATCTGCCCAGTTGGACTAACCCGGTCAACAAATGTTAAAATAAAATAAATAAAAAATAAATACATACTGTATATAAATTTACAGCAGGACCAGCTGGTGACTTCAAAGCAAGGTGGGTGTTGCATGCACAAGATGAAAGGGTGGGTATAAATGAGGAAAGGGTCTAGTTTGAGCAAATTTACATTTTTAAATAGTCAGTCATATACAAATGCATATAGGTAGCTGTCTTGTTTTCAACACATACAAGTGCATCAAACCCTTTGGTGTCCCTCCCCCAATTTGCCACAATGCCACTGTGGCAAATATGTGTTTAAATAAACAAAAGCAAAAAATACTGGCTAAGGCAATTTCAGCTTTTGCCCAAATATAAAACTTAAAGGTAACAACACGTCTACCCCCAATAACCACAATGGTGCTTGGGACAAGATGATATTTTACTGACCAAATACAAGAAATACTACACCAGTGTAACACACTTAAGCTTATTTTTAGCAGTAATCAAATACAGAAATCACTGTGATAATACGATTGCACTGTCCGTGACAATATACTTCAATATGTATCTAGCTATAACACCTAAAGGCTACACAGTGTGAGAAATCTCTGCCCCCCTCAATGACCAATGGTATTTGAACAGCAGACAAGTCTTAGTGACCAAATGCAAGAAGTAGTGCCTATAGTAATGTATTTCAGCTTGGGTTCAACAATAGCTCTTAAGCGCTGTCTATCACAACATCATTGTTTCCCACAACAATGCACAAATGTAGTATACCTTTCAACCCCCCCTAAAAACTACAGTGTGGATAACAGGCATCTAAATTACTGACCAGTGCTAAGATATACTACCATATTAGTTGTTTCAGCTTGTTTCTAGCAATAATGTTTAAAGGTTGCACTTCACCCCCCAACCACAACTGCAGTGGAGAGAAAAAGAGGCCATATATGACAGTTTAAATGCTAAATGATTGTCCATACTGATGTATTTCATCTTGTTTTATTTATTTTATCTTTATTTATTTGTCAACCTGTAATTCACTGGCCATGAGTGCTTATTTTTGGGGTTATACTTTGCACTATCTATCTAAATAACTTGTTAGGAGTCACACATTAAGCACATGGAGGCTGAAGGATTCTAACCTAGACAGGACAGCATAATAAAATTCATTAGCAATTCAAAGTCTTTATCCTTTGTTTTAAACTGAAAAACTTGTTTCCAATAATTTGGTACAAAATATTGACCCCCCCCCTAAAAAAAATAGTAGAATATCTTACTAACAACATGCCAGATAACAGGATGAATAGCAATACATTTTAGCTTCTTCCAGCAATATACACACAATGGCAAAAATTCCTCATCCTTTAATACTACAATGGCACCACCAGGCACAACAGGCATGTCTGACTACCCAAATGCAAGAAGTATTAACCTATAGAACTGTATTTCAGCTTCTGTTCAGCAGTAATACATAATGAACATAATCACCCTCCCACCCCCATTTACCTGAATTGTACCTGAAGAGATTTAAACAAAGCAACACAGTAGGTGATTGTTATACCTAGAAACAGATTGGCATTATTGTTCTTTTATATTTCTAATTGTGATAGATTTCAGTTGTACAACTGTAACAGCTAACCACTATCTGGAATGTCTGCCTACACTTTACATATTTTTTTTTAATTTGCATGTCAGAGGAAGGCATGATCCTGCATGAACTGGTTAGCCAAGCTTGTTAACCAATCAGGCAAGAACACTTCAGCAAGTGTAGTTGAGGGGTCAAACATGGGTGTCACCAGCACATACACTTTTCCAGTCGCTTCACCTTGCAACCCATTTTGGCTTCCATTGACACATGTATAATTATGGTGGAAGAAGGTAAATCATCATCATCCTCATCATCAACTCTCTTTTACCCTATTTTCTACATGGGATCGGGGTGACATGCCAACTGTTGCCATGACTCTCCTACCCTCTTCAACATTCATGCCTGACTGTCATTGGTCTTCTCTCACACAATTCATCCACTTCTTTGCTGGATTTCCTTGCTTCTTCTTAATTTTTTCCTGTCTATCCCAAATCTTCTCTACCAGATTGTCTTCTGCTTTAGTCCACATGTGTCTGAACCTGTGATCTCTTTGACCTTTTCTGCAATTGGAGCTACATTGGCTTCTGTTCTTATGTCCCCATTTCTTTGTCTGTCTCATATTGTGCATCCTACCACCTATGGCAGGCCCTTCATCTCCATCACCTCTACCTTCCTCAACTGTTAAGCCTTTACTGCCCAGGTTTCTGTTCCATATAGTAATACTGCTTGCAGCACTGTTTTGTGTACCTTACTTTTCAGCTTCTTTGACATTTTTCTGTCATAGACTACAACTGGCACTCTGTGCCAGTTGACTTCAGCCCTTTTGATTCTAGATTTTATCTCCTCATTCAGACTTCCCTTCTCCTCAACCACCCCTCTCAGATGCCTGAAGCTGTTACCCTGTTGCAGTATTTTCCTATCAATCTCACTTCTCAACTTATTCTGATTTCTCCAGTTTTCTACCATTACAGCTGTCTTACAGCAGCAAATGGGGAAACCAGAAAAAGCTGAGAATGTGGGAGAAGGAAAATCGAATTTTAATTACTGACTGATGATGCTGCAGTCCTGCAATCATTCAAGCACTTTTTTATCACAATTCACAATTGCACACTTATGCTCATTCCATGTGTTATCAATACTGAGGATTCAGCAGTGACAGCAAGTTACAAAAAACGGCTGAATGAAACACTATAGGTAAAAAAGATAGATGGATGCTGCAGTCCAAGCAGGCACTAGTACCAGAACCACCCTGGTTTACAGCACCACTGGAGAAACACCTAGTCATACAACTGACAGCAGGCCCAGAGTTTTGATGCTGACAATGCTAAAATAATAAAGATTCTTAATCTGAAGAATCATCTAATTATGAATTTGTTTAATGTTTAATAACAAATAGAATTAATGGTTTATTAAAACCACTGCAGGGCCAAAGGTGGGAAATATAAATTCATATCACAATTAGTACTATATTAAAGAAGAAAACAAGCAAGATGCAACATTAGAACAATTCGCAGTAGAAGGTAAAACAGAAAAGCAGGTACACATTGAATTACTGCACTCTGGAGACATCACAGAAAACATGGAAGGGATACAGAAAAAAGCAGTTAAACAGTGCAAGACCTACAACATGATACTTGATATAGCCTAGATAACGTTTGCCTGATAATGCTAAGGATTTAACTCTGCAGGAAATAACAGTGCAGGAGCAGACTGTGATCTCATACCTCAAATATGTTTAAAAACAAATGTGATGCAGTAGTGAAGGAAAACTCAGCATGGACACATGTGGTACTAAAGTGTGCACAAACACTTGAGCAAAAGATAATTAAACACTGGCTACAACAACACTGAGAATGAAGAATATTAATTCCCACAAAACTGAGTTTAAAAAGTAAAGTTATACTAAAGAAGATAAGCCTCAAGCCAGGGTACAAGTGAAACTAGGGAGATAATTATGTACTGCAAAGCTAATACTTTATCAGAAGAAACAGGCCACATTTTCCAGCTGCTATATTCAAATGTCTGCCAAGCTCCCACTAAGTGTCTCAGGTCACAGCATTATCTGACTGAGGGTGGGAGGGTACCCCAAATGGCCATACTTAGAATGGACCAAGTATGGTCATGTCCCTTAAACTTGCTTCCATCTTTTACAACAGTACTGCACCATTTGACTGAGATCTCAATCAGCAATCTGACTGGCTACAAGTATGAGCAAGAGGTGGAATTTGTTCTGCAATCAGAAGCTGTGACACAACAGTCTAGAGTATAGAGTATTTTTATCAAGCCTGTGTCCATCTTGTTTTTATTAGGTACTCCTGTTTCCTCTCAGCGCTAAAAGACGTGCTGTGGGAAAATGGCATTCCTCCATAATCGACATAGGTGCACATGGAGTCTGTGTGTGCTCAGAGGCACAGCTTGGGTGAGGTGAAGGGGGCATTGCTCCAGGTGCAAAGGGTTAAGGGGCACAATCAGCAGATCCTGACTGGTTTCAGTGCATTACCAACATTCAGAAATTAATTTGCAGTCAGAACTGAAGGGCTATAGTACTTTGTGTATGGAATAAACTGTAAAAGCTGCTTGGTTCAATCAGATAAGAACTACTCAAACCTTAAACTCAATGAAACACTTTTTAAAATCCTTCTTTGCAGAGGGAAACTCCCCTGTGTTGTTCATATGTGGGAATTTCCTTGCAATATCCTCTTAGCTCACTCACTCACTCTCTTTCTATAGATATATACACATATATCTATATATATATAATATATATATATATATATATATATATATATATATATATATATATATATATAAAATAAAAAATATATATATATATTATATTGGGGGTTGGGAGAGTGGCCTAATGGTTAAAGTGTTTGCCTTACAAACACAAGGTGCAGGGTTTGAATCTCACTAGGGATAATTGGCTAGGCTTAAAATGGCTCACAAGGGCAGTTAGCGTAGTACTAGTCTATGAACCTATAAACCTATATATAGAGAGAGACATGTAGATATATATAGATACACTCACACACACACACACACACACACACACACACACACACACACACACACACACACACACACACACACACTAACTCTGCAGTCAGAAATTGTGAAGAAAAGTAAAATTCTAAAGTATAGGAATCACTGCCAGCACACATAAGCTGCAGCAGTAGGGACTTCCTACAAAAAAACAGCACTCTGGAAAATCAGCATGAGAGAACTGAACTTGAGCAGTTAGAACCTAGTCAACTTTATGTTCAACAAGCAACAGGGAAGCTGTTCAGAGATGCACTGTATACCAACTGTGCAGAAGTTTTAGGAAAATACCTGCAAATGCAATCTAATTCTCGCAAAACTAAAACCCCATCTGAATGGCATGGGTCATCAAAATTAGCTAACAGTATTTATTGTCATCATTTGATGATATATAGAAAGGCTCTATGTAGTCAGATAATGTTGCATTTTCTTCCAATATCTGTCATGACTGTGCATATTGTGATGTCACATGCCATGCTAGGCAGTTATTCCTTGTGTTATCTTATGTGACAAATACATTGATATTCTGAGATCCACCCCTCCCAAAAGACCCTGACCACACATGTTTCCTTATCCTCAGCTTCAGAAGAGATCTGACATATGACTAAAGGAGTTTTTCAGCACATTTACTTCCTCCTAAGATATGAACAGCTTGTAAGATAAAGATGTCTGGTCAATGGCCTACTGCCGGATGCTTACTGTCTCTGTCATTTTTAATTTCTCCAAGTCTTTTGGGTTTCTAATACCATGACGGGAATGGACCCCATTCCTAAGTCAAAGTACAATTAAAGTTCATGAAATTAGTATAGTTTCACTCCTTGACATTGGCCAAAAGTGCTCTTCGCAGCACCCGCAATGTGCCCAGTAATTACTCCTGCAATTTGTATGGTGTTACTTGAATAGGTGACATATCTAAATACAACTGTAAATTCTTTTTTATAAGACTAGTTGCTCCTACTACTATTGGAACTGTCTGTTTATCTTTCTTCCACATGGCTCTCGTTTCTGCCTGCAGATCAAGGTATTTTCTGACTTTGTATCTCTCTGTATGCAAGACACTATAGTCACTAGGTGTGGCAATTTCATTGATCAATGCTACTTTTGTCTTCTTTTCTTGGACCACTATATCCAGTTTTCTAGCATCTGTCTTTTGAACTGTTGGTATTGGGTGATCCCATGTGATATAAACTTCATTTCCTATGTGGCTCGTGTTTCCAGTGTTTTTCAGCCACTTCAGTACACAATATCCAGTGTCTTCAGTATACAGTCCCTCTGCCATTAGTGTGGCTTAAAGTCTCGGCACAGTGGGTATGGCAATGTACATTCACAATTTACTGTACAACACAACAACTTGGCAGTCACACTAGAGCAGGTAGTGCTCTAATCACAAATATGTTTTTTTTTTAAATTGTGACCTTAACTCAGGCTGCTTTATGTGCAAAGCCTCCCTTCCTGCTAACTTATCTTCCTAGCACAAGGGATTAACCCAGTGATCTCCTGTACCATACCAGTGAAGCAGTAATCAAAGGCAATCAAGTTCACATTCATGAAGGGTAACATGACAATTAGATTACTGAATGTTGTCACACACTATATAGCTCAGCAACAGGGTGTGGCATTGACAGAAGTTATGTGAAGGCATGAAGCCTGATTATGCAGAGAGCTTCATATGGAGATGTGTCAGTCACCTTCTGAAGGACAATTATGGTCTTTAGATTTCCCAAATCAACACAGCCAAGTACCTTGTAAGCCATCATCACTGCTCTGTTGCAATGCATTGTCTAGTCCTTCTCAGGAATGAAACATCCGAGTCAATTTCCATCTCTGCTTTATCCAAGAAGGGTTCAGCAACGTCATAAAATTTTTTTTATACCTTTTAACAAAATGTACTTTGATACTGAAACCCAAATTCTGTTTGTCTCACCAATAAGCACATCCATAAAGGTTATTCTATAGCACAATTCCTTTGTTTCTACCCATCCACTATCCATGCTGTCATCTTAAAGTAGTATCAAGAGGGAGAACACATATTGTGAAATACCAACACCCAAATCATGACCCTTCTTTGCCTCTTACACAGCCACAAAAAATACCCCATATGTTGGTCCCACCCCATTTCTTTGCACTTTCTGAGTAATATGGCACATGGGATTTACAGTGGTAAAGACCATGCTGAACACGACCATATGATATTATTTAACCACATTTCTAGTGACTATGTCATAATACTTCCTCAGAATCAATTAATATTACTGCCCATCCAAGAAGCCATGTTGATTCGGTTCCTCATACCCATTAATCCTAAGGTACTCCACCAAACTGCATTCAGGAGTTTTCATTACTTTAGCCAGTTCTCAAGTCAGATTTAATTGTATGTTGTTTGTAGCTCCCCTTCTGAATATCCTCAATGAAATGATGTGGATACTCTACAAAAGGGCCTTACAGAAACAGATGCTTGGTGCCAGAGCCATGGGCTCAAGCACAATACGAAGAAATGTACAGTTATCCCCTTTGGGAAAAAAACATTTACCCATGAATTACCACATAGGTGGCAGTACACTAAACACCGAAAGTGTGATAAGAGACTTAGGAACACAAGTGGGCAGTGGTCTCACCTTCGATAACCACATTGCCACAACAGTCAGGAAATCCTTCTATGTGGCATACCTCATCACTAAGGGCTTTTCATCCAAAAAAAGGAGGTCATTGTCCCACTGTACTCATCCCTCATTAGACCCATTATAGGATACAACGCCCCGTTTGGTATGTACCTCTCAAGACATCTGCAACAACTGGAAAGGCCGCAGAAATACCTCACTAAAAGAATCACAGGCCTAAAGCAGATGCCCTATGCTGACCGCCTTAAAAAACTCCAGCTATACTCTGTTGCATATCGTCTACTCAGAGGTGATCTCTGCTTAACATACAAGGCCATGTCAAATCCAGAGCTGTTGGACATGCTACACTTAAAAAATCCCAATCCCTCAGAGCCACATGCTCCAGGGATCTAAACCTTGTCATCACAATAAACAAAACATGCTGGAGGGATAGGTTCCTGACCCAGAAACTCCCCAGACTCTGGAATAGACTGACCATACATGTCAAGCAGAGCGCCTCGTTGGCCCTCTTCAAAAGGAACTGTTAGAAAAATATGTATTAGTAATATTCATGCTTAGTGCATTCGAGGTTTAAAAGGGTTAATACATTTATTCTGTTCACACTGCATGAATCTGCACAAGCTACTAGAGACATTCCAATCCTGTTATGTCACGAAAATATGCGCAGCTATGATCTGCTTATGCTTTGGAAATTAACAGGAAAGCATTTGATTTCTGCTAATGTCATGAAAATAATAATAAGTGTTTCATTTCTACTAATGTCATGAGACTTAACAAAGAGTTATTGATTTCCTGCTTATGCCATGAGAAAGTACACAGCTGCTGAAGCTATTGATAATGAAAACAAAGGCTGCTTGAAAGTATAAACCGTAGTCAGCATTACTTGTACCTAAGCTAGAAATGTACCTTGAATATAGGTAAAATGTAACACATATATATTAGAACTGCACAATTGAAGAATAGAAAGTTTGTAGTGGGCTAAAAATAAGCCCCAAGGCCAGGTTGTTTTTCTCAAATGTTTTTGTAAATCAACAATAATCCAGTCATGTCAGCAGGAAATCCATGTTACACATAGTGAGTTTTAAATCTGAACATGTCAGCAGGAAATCTAAGTAACATTTTCTGTAGAGTAATACAGAAAGCTGTGTCTAACTACGACAACAATAGAAAAGTAACATTTCATAGAATTGTATAAAAGTAGCATACTGCTCACTAGTAATTTAGACAAATCCTGTATTTGCATGCTTTGTCTTCTTGCAGCAAGTAATAAAGGGTGCCATACTTGAACCTTACATAAATTGGTCTTTGAAGTTTTTTCCTTTGACAGATTGGTCCTTCAGACCGGAACCCTCTCTTCACCTCGGATCAGATGGGCCAGGTGGTTGAAACCGTACGGGGAAGAAACCAAATCGGTTCTTCATATTTGAAAAGCCCTCTGACTGAATTGTCATACAAAAGGCCAGCCACTTTCTGATCTGCGACTGAAGGATGGGTCTCCGCGAATCAGGTGATCAATCACGTAGGCTCAGGTAAGGTGAATCTACTTTTTGCTGTTTTCTGTTTTAGATCAGGGACTAGATTTGTATTGTTTTTGTCAAGACTGTATTTTACAAGTCAGGGACAGAAAAGATTACTGTCTTGTCATAGATCAGGAGAAACAGAATAGGTAGGTAGTCATTCTGAAGAGACTATAACAAAATCCGTGGTACCACGTTAAAAATAAGAGAAGTTGCATAACGATCAAAAGGGTAGAACAAAATGGGTAATAATTGCACAAAAAGAACCCAAAATCTGCCGTTAACTGAAGATGCAAAATACATGCAGTCGCAGCGCGCTGACAACATTAAATATTATTCAAAATGGGTTAATAAATATGAATTCAATGGAAAATTAGAAAAATCCTCGCTTATCAAACTTGTCAAACAGCTCAAAACCGATTCCAAAGGTCGGGTAAAAAAGCAACGCAAATTAGGAATTCCTCAGGCACACAGGTGGATTGAGGAAGTAAACCATAGGGAACAAAAAGAACAACAATTCAAAAACAATGTTTTTAGATAAGGAGGACAATAACTTAGTAATAGCATCAGCACCTCTGCCTCCCTTACCAGAATATGAAGCAAGTGAACAGGTTAGTCCACCCCCACGATATCCTGTTGACACTGAAAATAGAGACATTATAAAAGTAAAACCGTTTATTAGAGATCCCATGGGGACCAGGTCTCGAACACGGGCAGGTAACTCAAATGAAGGCATTGAGTTATATCAAATGGTTAAGAATTCAGGATCTATGAGTGAAGAAGAAATATGTCCACTTTTAGAAGTACCTAATCCTCAGGCAGGACAAGACAGTCAGGACCCAACTATTTTAGTGTATAGACCCTGGACTCCGGAAGATATCCGGAAAGCCACTGAGGGAATTCCCCATCCAAAAGTTAATTTTAGAATGTTCTCAGAAGATTTACAAGGAATGAGGCTGAGTTATAACTTAAATGGAGAAGAGGTAGAAAAAGTAGTTAGACAAATTGTGGGACCAGATTGGCACATGATTAGTGGCAACTGGAATCCCCATGACGCTGCACACAGGCCCCTCCCACATAGCAGCGCAGAACTAGACAACAGAGTAAAAGGTCTCACAGACCGCATCTCTGAAAAATGGAAGCCTAGGGCAGACTGGACTTGCATTAATCAATGCATCCAACAAGAAGGTGAAACTATTGACCGGTATTATGCCAGATTATTAGAATGTTTTAATAACCACTGTGGAATGCAGGTTCCTGAAGATCAAACACAAGATTCCCCATATGAACAGCAGTTAAAGAATGCATTCTTAAAAGGCAGTATTGCACCCATAAGCAGTTTTATTACAAAACACATGGTAGACCATCGTAAAAGTAGGTTACAATCATTACTTGAATATGCTAGGCATGCCGAAAGGCATTTTAATAGCAAAAAGAAAAAGAAAGCTCAAGTATTTTCTGTAGAAGATGGAGCAGAAGTTTATGTAGTACAGTCCGGGAAAAAGGGCAAGAAAAATGCACAGGGAAACAAACAATCTGATCAGTGATCAGAAGACTTTGAAGGGCGAAAGAAAAGGGGTGAATGTATCAAATGCGGTAAAAAGGGACACTTGGCAAAGGATTACAGGAAAAATAAGAAGGCAACCACGGAAGACAAGGAGGGTGAGGACTGACTATATGGTAGTCAGGAATCACTAGAAGGGGATAGCAGAGAAAGGACAAATGAGAATGTGACAGAGGGAGTAGAAGATGTGACAGAAGAAATAGAGGAAGTGCAAGAAGTTAGTGACAGTGAAGAAAATGAAATATTAGACCTAGCTTTATTGAGCCTAGAGCTCTATTTAGCAGACATGAAACCAGAAGTTACACTCTTGGTACAAGGGAGGGAAGTCAAATTCTTGTGTGACTCAGGGGCATCACGAACCCTGATACATCCCTCCAAACTACCAGAAAACACAGAGTCACCTGATTACATACTGGTAAAAGCAGCTAATGGACAGCTGTATCGGGAGCCCCTCTCCCATAACATTGCACTAACTGATCCTGTTTCAGGATTGACTCAGAAAAGCAAAATTGTTGTTTCTGCAAAATGCTCAGTAAACCTCTTGGGTAGAGTCCTTATGTAGCTATTTGGTATAGCAGTAGTCCCAACCATGCAGGGTATGGAAGCACAGCGACAAATTGATACCTTTGCAGTGCAATCAGAGGGTGAAATGTTTTATTGGTACAGCCAGGACTTGGTTACAACTGGTCCAGGGACTGTGACCGAAGAATTAATGAATATAGCCATCAGCAAGTTCCCCTCCCTTGACATTAATAGGCAACACTTGTTGCACTGTACCCTGTATTATTATAACACACCAGGACCTGATAAGGAATATGAGCAAGAATTGTTTAAAAATCATGCAAATAGATTTATATTACGTAATCTGTACTGGGACACAGAAGGGAACAGTGTAGCCAGCTGTTCATTGCCCCAGGAGTTCTTTACACTTTATAAATCTATTCGATTACCACGTTAGCTTAACTAAAAACAAAAACATAGAATGGGCAGACCTAGGAGAAAAAGTCACGAAATGGGAGAAACAGACAGAATTAGAACTGTCAGAACAGGGAATACAAATACAGAAGTTGAATTGGATAACTCAGACCCACCCAGCCGTACACTTGCAGTCTAGTAAGGACAGCTGATTAGCACTCCTATTAAAGGAGGAAGAGAATGCCTTACAGAATATAACAGAAACTCTCTGGTCAACAGGAAAGTCAGATGTAGGACTTATTCATACAGCGGGACCAGTAACTATCACACCAAAGTCAGCATTTAGACCACAGAAAAGACAGTATCCCTTAAGAAAAGATGCAGAGGCAGGAATAAAGTCTATTATAGCAGCCTTACTTAAAGGAGGGATACTAGTAGAATCTCCCGATTCACCATGTAACACACCCTTATTTCCTGTTAAAAAAGCAAATGGAGAATGGCGTATGGTCCAAGATTTACAAGCTGTAAATAACGCAGTAATACCAAGGGCACCTACGGTGCCAGACCCACACATCCTGTTGAATGATTTAAAACCTCAACAGAAGTATTTTTCTGTGGTAGACATCAGCAATGCGTTCTTTTCGATACTGTTACACCCTGACAGCCAGTATTGGTTTGCATTCACATTTTAGGGGAAAAGGTATACGTATACGCAACTACCACAGGGATATTGTGAAAGTCCAACAATATTCTCACAAGAAATAGCAAGCAACTTGGCGGGATTTACCCCACCAAGAGGCAATCAGATTTTACTTTATGTTGATGACATCTTGCTGGCGGCCCCCACCCAGCAAGATTGTAAAGAAGATACCATAGCGCTATTATGATTTTTAGCCGCTGAAGGACATAAGGTAAACAAAAATAAACTGCAGCTTTGGAAAAAACAAGTCAAATACCTAGGATATGTAATATCCAAGGAAGGTAGAACATTAGATGAGGACAAAAAGTAGCAAATTTGCAAGCACCAAAACCCACTACCAAGAAGGAAATGATGTCCTTCCTGGGTACAACTAATTTTTGCCGGAGTTGGATTCCAAACTATGCCTTGGAATCTGCACCTCTGACTGACCTGATATATAAAAAGCCTATGGCAGCACAGGATTTGTTACAATGGACACCAGAGGCAGAATCTGCTTTCTGCAAACTGAAACAGTTAATAGCGTCCTCATTAGTTCTATTTTTCTGTGGTAGACATCAGCAATGCGTTCTTTTCGATACCGATACACCCTGACAGCCAGTATTGGTTTGCATTCACATTTTAGGGGAAAAGGTATACGTATACGCAACTACCACAGGGATATTGTGAAAGTCCAACAATATTCTCACAAGAAATAGCAAGCAACTTGGCGGGATTTACCCCACCAAGAGGCAATCAGATTTTACTTTATGTTGATGACATCTTGCTGGCGGCCCCCACCCAGCAAGATTGTAAAGAAGATACCATAGCGCTATTATGATTTTTAGCCGCTGAAGGACATAAGGTAAACAAAAATAAACTGCAGCTTTGGAAAAAACAAGTCAAATACCTAGGATATGTAATATCCAAGGAAGGTAGAACATTAGATGAGGACAAAAAGTAGCAATTTTGCAAGCACCAAAACCCACTACCAAGAAGGAAATAATGTCCTTCCTGGGTACAACTAATTTTTGCCGGAGTTGGATTCCAAACTATGCCTTGGAATCTGCACCTCTGACTGACCTGATATATAAAAGCCTATGGCAGCACAGGATTTGTTACAATGGACACCAGAGGCAGAATCTGCTTTCTGCAAACTGAAACAGTTAATAGCGTCCTCATTAGTTCTAGGATTACCAAACTACCATAAACGTTTTTTCCAAACTGTAGATTGTAAGCAAGGTTATATGACATCAGTATTAACACAACAGCATGGGGACAAGCAACGCCCCATTGCTTACTATTCATCACAACTAGACCCAGTGGCATGGTCCTTACCCCACTGTGTACAAGCAGTAGTTGCAGCTGCAATGGCAGTACAGGCTTCAGCCTCAGTAGTTTTATTCCACCCTCTCACTTTGAGAGTGCCTCATGCAGTCGCAATTATTTTACTGCAAGAGAAGGTAGCATATCTTTCCCCTGCTAGGCATCTTTCCTGTATGACTATATTGTTGAGCCAACCTCACATGACAATTGAATGATGCACGACTTTGAACCCTTCTACCTTGCTCCCAGCCCCTGCAGATGACACACCACACCACTGCCTGCAGGTGATTGAGCAAAAGACACTACCTAGAAAAGATCTCACAGATGTCCCCTTGGATGATGCCGAGGTGACATACTACGTGGATGGTTCATGCAAAAGGGGTTCTGCAGGACAGAACCTAGTAAGATATGCAGTAGTTTCTAACACTGAGTTTATAGAAGCAAAACCTTTACCACACAACTTATCTGCACAGGCAGCAGAACTGATTGCCTTGACACGGGCATGTACTTTAGCAAAGGGTAAAAGTGTAAACATTTTTACTGACAGCCAGTACGCTTTTTCTACTGTACATGTTTTTGCGCAACAGTGGAAAAACTGAGGAATGATAACATCTACTGGCAAACCTATCAATCGTGCACAGTTTATTTTAGATCTTTTAGAATCTATTCAGTTACCTCAGAAAGTAGCTATTTGTAAATGTACAGCTCACACCAAGCAACAAGATAGGATTTCAAAAGGCAATGCGAGAGCTGATACAGCTGCAAAACAAGCAGCTTCAGAAGTATTTCTTTTAAATGAGGAACTACAACCCTCTGAGATTTTAGACTTAGAAATGTTAAAAACAATGCAGACACTCACTATGCAAGCTGAAAAACAAAGATGGGTAAAATGAGGAGCAATTCTCGAAAAGGGGCTGCACATCTCTAAAGAAGGGAAACCGATACTACCATCTAATTTGTTTAGATATGCAGCTTTGTTGAGCCATGGGCAGTGCCATGTCTCAACAGGGGGGATTTACAAACTACTCTAAAAAATTTTGTTTGATGTGTGAAATTTGTAACAAACATCATGCACAAGGGGCATTAAAGCCCAAGCAAGGGAGTTTCCCTATACCACCATATCCGTTTCACACTCTCTGTATGGATTTCATAGAATTGAACAAATGTGAAAATAAGAAGTATTGTCTTGTCATTGTAGATATGTTTTCCAGATGGGTGGAAGCCTTTCCAACCAAAAATCCAGATGCAACTACGGTGGCAAAAGTTCTTGTCAAAGAAATCATCCCTAGATTCGACATTCCGGAAAGGATCTACAGTGACAACGGTACACACTTTGTAAACCAAACCATACAGCAGTTAAGTAAGCATTTTGGTATTTCTTTAAAAAATCATTGTGCATACCATCCGCAATCTGCAGGGCTAGTTGAGAGGCATAATGGAATATTAAAGAATAAATTAAGAAAATTAATAGCTGAGACAGGAAAGAATTGGCTGTATTGTTTGCCCCTGGCACTGTTGAGCATGAGAACTGTTCTGACTGCAAAAGGATTGACTCCTTTCGAAAAACTGTTTGGAAGGGCTTATTATACACCCCAGTGGAAACTTCTCATGCCCGCAGACGAGAAAGCTGACTATACACTAGCTGAATACATAAGAAATTTGTTGAATTCTAAACATCTGTTACAGTCAAATTCTGTTTCAGATAAAGAACAAACCAAAACATCGGAAGTGGCAGTGATCCCAGGGGACTGGGTTTGGGTGAAAAATATAAAGAAGAAAAACTGGACATCACCAAGGTGGGAAGGTCCATACCAGGGGCTTCTTTTGACACCCACTGCAGTCAAGATAGCAGAGCGAGCCTCGTGGATCCACCTGACGCACTGCAAACTAGTTAAGAACTTTGAACTGGACAAAAATCTTACCTCTCCATCAGGGCCCTCAGCACAAAGCCTGGCTACAAAGGGGGATCAAATCAATAGGACTGATCCATCTCAACCCCAGTGAAGAAACCATCGGTGCTGAAGGTCCTATTAGGGCAGACAGTAAGATCACATGTCAAAAGCAAAAATGATAGAATCCAGAAAAATCCAAATAAAACCACTCGGAAGAGTCGGAAAAAACAGGAATGCAGAACAACAGTTTCCTCAGAAGTATTGCATAATCATCCTGTTGACTGTACTAGTGACAATAATCTTTTTGTTGTGGCCATTCCTTTTCCCAGCCACACAAACTGAACTGAATAAGCGTGGAGAGTTGCACGTAGAGTGGCACCCAAACTTCAACACTTACCAGGCAATCAAATGCTGAGACCTTCAATGTTTCAAATTGCTGGATTTGCACAGCTTTGCCAACAGCATACGGGGGGGGGGGGGTTATTGTTAACTTCAGTCCCCCTGGGAGCCAACAAGACCTGGGAAAATTTAGTCTATGATACATCAGATGTTACATCAGAAGATAAAGTAGCATTGCACTTGTCTGTTCGACAGAAAATGACTGTGTGTTTTTACAAAAATGATACAGTTCAGGTGGGTTGGAGCAATTGCAATGTGACTGTTCCCTATAGATGCTACAATAAAACTGATAACACAGGTTCCTATTGCAACACAAGCTATGATTCATTTTTTGAACTGATGCATAGGACAACTGATGAAGTAAGACATAACGCTGACCTCTATGAACAACTGATTATAGTTGACAAAAAAAGTTTCATCCAGAACCAGGACATAGCAAAGTTACTACCAAAGTAGAAGACTGTTATTTTGTATGTGGTAGGAAAGCATACAAGTGGTTACCTGAGAATTGGTCCGGCAGTTGTTATTTGGGGTACCTGGTTCCGGCCATACGACACACAGCAGTTTTGCCTCAGGGGAAATTCGAAATGTTCGACGAGAAATCAAGAAGCCTGTCAATCCAGTAGGGCAAATCAATGTGGGCTGGAAAAACCATCATGCTGTGAGCCTAGGGGAAAAATGGACTGTCGCATATGGACTTGGGTGATACCATCATCTCGTGGGCAGGTGTATTGCCAGCATATGGAGCAACAAAATCAATCCGGGAACTGAGAAAACTGTCTAAACTTCTCAAAATAATGAGCAATGCAACCTTTTCCACACTAGAATTGGTGACTGATGAACTGACTGCCATGAGAACTGTAGTGCTTCAAAACCGCATGGCTCTTGACTTCATCCTAGTGGCGAGAGGAGGTACTTGCGCTTTAATCCAAGAGGAGTGCTGTTCGTATATTCCTGACCACAAACATGAGATAGACAATCACCTTGAGGTAATTCAGCAAGTGTTGGCTATGACCAAACCAGGACCAAATCCATTGACGGACTTTTTCCACAGATTGTTTGGGGGGTGGGGCAGTATCCTGATGAACATCCTGATTGCCATCTGTGTAGGAATGATCCTACTGGTGGTATGTGTTTGCTGCTGCATCCCCTGCATAAAAAGACTGATTAAAGACTTTATAGACATGTCAGTTTCAGAAACCTTATACCAAGGTGCTGAACTTGAAGAATTGTTGAAAAATTAAAAATGCTTTCATAAGTTTAAACTGAATGACTCTCTTAACTGCAAATCCTGAGTAGGAAGAGGTTAGGGGAAGAAAAACTGTTTATGCTTATTTTGAAAGTAGAATAAAAGTATTAAAAGGGGGGAAATGTTAGAAAAATATGTATTAGTAATATACATGCTTAGTGCATCCGAGGTTTAAAAGGGTTAATACATTTATTCTGTTCACACTGCATGAATCTGCACAAGCTACTAGAGACATTCCAATCCTGTTATGTCATGAAAATATGCGCAGCTATGATCTGCTTATGCTTTGGAAATTAAAAGGAAAGCATTTGATTTCTGCTAATGTCATGAAAATAATAATAATAAGTGTTTCATTTCTACTAGTGTCATGAGACTTAACAAAGAGTTATTGATTTTCTGCTTATGCCATGAGAAAGTACACAGCTGATGAAGCTATTGATAATGAAAACAAAGGCTGCTTGAAAGTATAAACCGTAATCAGTATTACTTGTACCTAAGCTAGAAATGTACCTTGAATCTAGGTAAAATGTAACACATATATATTAGAACGGCACAATTGAAGAATAGAAAGTTTGTAGTGGGCTAAAAATAAGCCCCAAGGCCAGGTTGTTTTTCTCAAATGTTTTTGTAAATCAACAATAATCCAGTCATGTCAGCAGGAAATCCAAGTAACATATTCTATGTAACACATAGTGAGTTTTAAATCTGAACATGTCAGCAGGAAATCTAAGTAGCATGTTCTGTAGAGTAATACAGAAAGCTGTGTCTAACTATGTCAACCATAGAAAAGTAACATTTCATAGAACTGTATAAAAGTAGCATACTGCTCACTAGTAATTTAGACAAATCCTGTATCTGCATGTTTTGTCTCCTTGCTGCAAGTGATAAAGAGTGCCATACTTGAACCTTACGTGACTTGGTCTTTGAAGTTTTTTCCTTTGACAGGAACCTTGATGATTAGAAGAGAGAAAGGAAATTCACCCCGGGGATCACGTCAGTCACCCTACTAGACAGGAGTCCAGGGAAGTAAATAGTGTGGGAAGAAATAGCCAGGAAATTGTTATGGCTAGGCTTGTATAGGCCCTAGGGCCAATAGCCTAGTACCAACCTATGAAAGTTAGACTCCAAAAGTCAGTAATATTTCATTGGTGCATTTGCAAAGAGTTTCCTTCATGGGCAGGTAGCACATTCTTCCAACAGCTCCAAACACTTCCCACAAGATGCTATTTGGAAACTTGTTTGGGTCTTTAGGCCTTGTGTACAAATTAGTTTCTGCTGAAACCCAAGATTGAATCTGAGTTGGGAGAGAACTAGACTGAAGATCTAAATGTCCGTTATGCAATTTACAGCTTTGTTAGACAGATTCTTGAAGTCTGTCAGTATTGAAGGAAACATCCATTACAATTTTAGGACCCTCCACAGCCTGTATACAGAACAATATATCAGATCACATTATGATCACTGCACCTGCAAAAGATGTTGTAACCTCAAATAGCAAAAACACATCAATGATCATGTTTAATGTTAGATTTTAACATTTTTGATCTGTAGAAGATATCCAATATTTATTAGCCATTCTCTTTACACTCTCCAAATAATTCATTAACTCTATCTTTATCACTCTGCAAAATCATGAGCAATTCTGTTCCCTTCCTCACACCCAGCACATCTATCTTCTTAAACTAACACTTGAATTTCTTTTATTTTGCACCTAATTTCTTCCCTCAAGTATATACCCTAAATTTCCATAACATCCTGTCCTCACATTAGCCTGTTACAACCTCTACATTTTGTCTCCAGTCCAAGTCATATACATATCTGTGATGCTAGCATCATATACACTTACCAAGTAAGAAGTCTTGTGCTGATTCACCATCTGACATAGTCCAGCTTTTCACAGCCAGTAACCCCTATTCTTCTCCTAAATGTCCTTGTCTTTCGTCTCATGCGCTATTGTCCTATGTACATAGTTGCCATTCCATTAGAAAAGGGAGGTGAGGACTCCCAGCCTCTTAAGTTCTCTGCCCCTATGCCTACTATGTACAGTGAAAAAATCATCCCTCCTTGCTAAAGGACCAGTGGCTGACAAAGTTTTTCTCCACCAAAGTTTGTCCCCATATCACAGTTAATAACAACTAACCTCCAACAGAAAGATACAGGGCTTGCTGCCCTCCCTAATAATCTCAGCACCCACTTCTCTGCCATTTCCACATGGTCATTAAGAACCTCAAAACCTCCACCACATATAGTAATTGGTAGACAAGATTAATATTCTTAACTCTACTCTTAATACAATTGATTGGGCACTACTATACAACACATCCTTCCTCAGCCCTAGAAATTTTTACTGCTATCCCAACTCGGATATAAGATTCCCTATTCCCTTTAACACATACAAGATTAAGTGGACAAACATGCCCATGGCTAACTCAAGACATAAAAAATGATGAAAGAAAGGGATGCAGTTTAGAGAATCTGGAAACAAAACCCATACAATCTGCACAATACAAGCCTTAACTAGAGTAACCACCACACCACAACAGCAAAATACTTAATGAAAAACACAAGAAAGCAACAAGCAAACGTGATTTTTTCTGGAATGAGATAAAAAAGTTAAGTAATCATGTAATTATACCCAATCACTCATCATCGGCAACATCTGCTACTAATACTAACTTTGCAGAAACCTACAACTTTTTTAATAACATCGTCTGTCTAAAACATAAGTACCCAATTCCAAATGACAAAGAGAATTACCACAAATAACACCTTACATCTGTATCCTTTAGCAGAAAATGCTGCACCCTTTTTCTTTGACGCAACTTTCTCTAATGAATCTAAAAACCTATTGAAAATCCCGAATGCATAATCATCCAAATTTAGGAAACTCCATCTGACATTGAAGAGAAGAGGTGCCATTAAAATACCAGTAGCATTTACATTTACAACTACGCAATTCTAACCAACACCTCAAAGAACTACCAGTGATTACCTTACATCTCCATCCTTTTCTCTAACTGCAGTGCTCAATCCTCCAGATTTCAAGCACTCTATCATCATTCTCTTCTAAAAGTAGCCACTCTTTCACTTAAAAAAACTACCACCCCATAACCAATATTTGACCCATTTCTAAAATCTTTGCAAAACTTCTATATAAACAAATATTCAAACACTCAAACGGCTGTGGTCTACTGACAAGTAACACAGGTTTTGCAATGCCCTCAATACTGCAACATCTTTAACTACACACACTGACTCTATCCTTGCTAACATGAATAATGGCCTGACAGCTGCAGATATCTTTGTTGATATGACTCGCGTATTCAAGACAGTTGACCACAACATCCGCACACACAAGCTTAGAAAATTCACCTTTGATAATAATACAATAAATGGTTTCAAAACTACCTATCAAATAGAACTTTCCTGGTACATGTCAACAATCAATATCCTTAATTGGGATCTCAAAACAGGAGTTTCCCAAGGTTCAGTACTGGGACCACTACTCTTTTTCCCTCTTCATAAATAACCTAACCAACAAACTACCACAAATGTATGTTATAATTTATGCAGACAACATTTTACTTCTTGAAGACAAGGGAAGCCAAACAACAAAAAAAGCTTTATTGGTCTATGCTATTGGTAGCTTTCAGTAAGCTTCTAATTAACACTACTAAAACAAATACCATTATGCTCTTTGTCACTGCTCAGAAACTGTCAAACTCACCCACTCTCACAATTAAAGACATACAAGGCAAAAGTATTCCAAATTTCAGTGAATATAAATACCTTGATCTTACCCTCAACCCAGCATTATCTTTTACCTTACATGTAGATAATATCACACAAAAATCCCTAACTCAGCTCTAGCTTTGTTATAAGCTTACACATTTACTGTCCCCAACAACCAGAACTGCCATACCTAAGAATGTTCTCCTCCCAAAATATAATCCTTCCTAATAACAGTCACCCTACACACAAATAAATTCTTAGATTTACCCTTCTGGCAGAGTCATTTGATCTTAAAAAAAGAACAAAAATACCTTCCTGTACCTGAAAGAGTCTTATTCCTATTTACCTCCTTACTGTTCAAAAACAATATACTGCCCACGATTAAGAGGAACGTTGTTATTTAAAAACAGTCCTATCCCTTAAAGGGGAAAGCACCTTGGCTCTGGCCCATCTTTATTTCAAAACTACAGTAACAGACAAAGCATTCTCTAGATCTGGACTCACCACCTGGAATAAACTACCAACTGAACTTAAAGCTTTAGAGACAATGAATAAATTAAAAAAAACTCTATGCAGCCACCTATGAGATGAAGCCACATGTAATTACTTTGGAGGCAAAGGATAACACTGTTTAGAAAAAATTAGTATTGATGGAAGTATATAGTACAGATAGCAAACATCAAGCCTGTAAAATCTGTATTGTATATACAATTTCTTCTCTCATCTGAATGTATTCATTCTTTCATATTACCTTAAAAGGTAGTTTAACTGTTAATACTGTATAATCTGTATACATTTAAATTATTTTATAATCTCTGTATTTTTTATACTCTGTACAAACTTTAATTTGAAATGCTCTCTGAGCCAAGGCTGTGGATGAAAAGGGTCAGTAGAGCCCACTTCCCTGGCCAACAAATATCAAATAAATAAGTGAAAAGATAAATATGTAACTCAACCCCCCACACACACCAGCCTTGTACTATTCTATAAATCAAATGCTAAATTCTTTAATTCTGTTTGATATGGTTCAATCTGCATCTTGAAAGAGTAGAAGCTCAGAGAAAAGTTGTGCAAGTTGAACTTAACATAATAGTAGATGTTCAAATGATCACTGCTACAGTAGCTTTAGCTATATGGGTTATATCCTGCCAAAATTGTAAAAACTGGCCAGCTTTCAAAGCTTCAGGGCACCTTCCATATGCCCAAACTCTCGAGTGCTAAGCTGACTAAAAGACAACTTTGGGTGTGAAGCCCTTCAGAGCTTTCCTGCCAGCAGAGAGAGGGAGGTTGAGCTCTGAAAGGGCAAGGCTAGGAATAACAAAAATAAATGTCCATACCCTGACGTAAAAAACACACCAAAAACAAGAGGAATGGAAGGAGGGAGAAGCTACTGCAACAGTGATTATTCGAACAGCTATAATGTTATGGATATTTTAACTTACACAACTGTACTATGTTCTTCATATTGATAACTGCTACAGTAGCCTTAAGTGTATGAGTAGATTATCATAGCTAACTGTATTTTGGAGGTGGAAGGAGAAGGTTCCAGGAGTACCTGGAGAACAGTCCTAGAAAGCATGATCTAGACCTAGAGAAGGATTCCAGTTTAGCGTGCTTTGCAAAAGTATGTACAGAGAACCAAGTAGCAGCATCTAGAATACTTTTGAATCAAACCCTTTCCAAAAAGTCACAGAAAAGTCAAGGTTTTTGTAGAGCAGGCCTTGAACCTGCCTGTAATAGATTTGTCATGGTGAGTATAACAAGAGGTAATAACCTTAGACAACCATTTGGAAATAGTCTGTTTTGACACTGGCTGTCCTTTCTTCTTACATTCACAAGAAATGAAAAATTGATCCAATGATCTGAAAGATTTATTTCTGTCAAGATAGTATCTGAGTTATCTGTGGAATTTACAAGGTATGGAGTATCCTTTTTTCCTCATTTTTGAATTCAGGAAAGAAAATAGGGAGATGGATAGTTTAGCTTAAAGTAAACTTGGATACCACTTTAAGCATAAAAGAAGGATTAGTTCTCAAAGAAACCATGTCCTTGTGGAAATGAGGTAGGGTTGACTCACCATAAGAACTTGAAACTCAGGAACCCTTCTTGCAGAGGTCAGAGCAATCAGTAAAACTGCTTTCCATGTTAAGAACCTCAAATTAGCCAGATTACCTGGTTCAAATGGAGCAAGTGTTAGTTTTTCTAACAAAACCCCTTTTAAGAACATTTTGACAAGCTACTGCCTTGAAACAGGAGGATATGTGGGCAGACATACTGAACTGGCTGATAATGAAACATGACAAAGGAATAAGAAAGGCCAAAGGATAATAACTCACAGAAATATTGTAAATCCAGTGAACAACTAGCCCTGGTTGGGTGCTGGTTATATTTTTGGCACCAACTAGGTAAACCTTTTCCCTTTGCTAATATATCATTTTCTAGTATCAGGCTTTCTTGCCTCAATTATTACCTGCTGCATGTCCTCAGAAAACAGGTGCATAAAGGAATTAAGACTCCATCATCCAGGCAGTCAGTTGAAGATGGTTGATGACAGTATGCATCAAACACCCTTGTTCTTGTGTGAGGAATTCCATTATGCAAAGAAGATTGTAGTAACTATCCCTAGCCATTTCCAAAAGAAAGGAAAACCACGGTTGCCTGGGCCAGAAGAGAGTCACCACAATAATCTTGGGGGATTCCTTCTGAATCTTCAAAAGAACCCTGGATATTAGTGGCAAGGCTGGAAAAGCATACAGGAACCCTCCTGTCCAAAGAAAAAGCATCTGTCTTCCAGGCTTTCTTGGAGTCCTGGAACAGAATTTTGTTAGTTTATTGTTCTGAGAGTGGGCAAAGAAGTATACTTGAGGAACTCCTCACAGATGGATCAAATCTTGGAAGACCCCCTGGATTCAGATCCGTTCATGAGGGACTGCCCTGGTCCTGCTCAGTTTGTCTGCCATGCAATTTTGCTGTGATGGAATGTAGGATCCCTGTAGAGTGAGATTGTGAAGTGAAGCTATATCCCATGCTAACATGGCTAGTTTGAAAAGGGTGTACAACCTGGCACCCTCTTGCTTGTTGATGTACTACATCACTGTGGTAGTCTCTGTAGCCACTTGAAGAGGTCCCAGGGGACCAAAGATGGTTCAGAGAATTGAATACCTTGATCAGGGAAAGCATTTCCTTGATATTTATGAGCTTGCATTTAACCTTTGTGTCTCACATCCCCTGCACTTTTATCTCTCCTGAAACTGCCCACAAGCAAAGTCTGAAGCATCTGTGGTGAATAACTACTTTGGAGCAGGGAGTGAAAAGGGGAAACCTTGACTTAACAATATATGTTGTCTCCATCATGTGATTTCTCTTCTTTCAAATGCCAGTACTGGGATGAAAATATAAAAGGCATTGATGCCTGCACCAAAGAGTTTTCAGATACCACTGTAGCTTTCTCATGTGAAGCATTGCCAAGGGTATCATAAGAATCATAGATGCCATGAGACTCAAAATCCTGTGGTATTCTGTGACAAGTCTGAGTGAAAAATCTTAGAAATAGATCTAAATAAAGATCTATTTTTTTTCCTGTGGAAGAAAAACTCTTTGAACTGAGGTGTCTAGTTAACATCCAAGGAACATGATCCTGTGTGAGGAAATCAAGAAAGACTTTAGAATGTTTTCTTGGAATCGCAGCTTGTGCAAGAGATCTCTCACCCAATACAGTGAGACTCCTAACATTTTGAAAAAGACTTTACATAGACAAGCAAGTTGTCTAAATATAGAAAAATGTGTATCTCCTGTAGCACACAATAAGCTATAACTGGAGCTAGACACTTTATGAACCCTCTTGCTGCAGTAGATAGTCCAAAGTGTAAGGCAGATAACTAATAATGTGATACAGACACACAAAACCGTAAGAAACACCTGAAGTCTGGATGAAAAGAAATATGATGATAAGAATCTTTTAAGTCTAGTGTTACCAAGAAACTTGAAAGTGAAAGAAGAACTAACAGGTTTTGAAGTGACATAATTTTGAATTTGGGCACTATCACAAAAGAGTTTAGGAAAGGAACATCCAGAAGTGGTCTTAAAGTGTTTTCTTTCTTTGGGACTAGGAACATCCTTGAATAAAACTCCTTCCCCACCTGGGAAGGAAGAACTGGTTTTACCACTCCTTGGGACAGCATGTGATGAAGAACAGGTGGAAACAAAACAGTCTGATATGCAAGATGAGGAATGACCTCTGGAAAGGAGGAATTTTCTCCCATTGTCATCTGTAACCCTGATGTATGATTTTCAGAACCAGTTAATCTGAAACATTCAGTTTCCAAAGATAAAAATGGAGATTCAGACTTTCTGGAAGAGAAGGAAGACCAGGGAGGGAGGGAGTCAAAAGGTCTCTTAAATAGTTATTCAGACTTGTCAGAGTGGCCTTGTTTTTGGGAGGTTTATTGGGAGGTTTGAGACTTCTTTTTGGAACCTCCTTGCCACTTCTTCTCAAAAGTCTATTTACCCGAATTCTGTTAAGACTGTTTATTCTGTTTTTTGCTGAAACTGGATGAGGAGAAAGAAAATCCTTTGGACAATCTAGAAAAGGAGGGCTAAAAAATCTTAACAGATTCCCCGGATCAGCTCTGCAGCAGAGGTGTCAAACACTACCAAACACTAAATCACTATCAAAGGCAGAATTTAAAATCTCATTTTTAACATCATCTGGAAGGTTCTGAGAATGCAGCCAAACAAACCTCTTTAAAATGGCAAAAGTGGCCATAGCCCTGAAGCAAGTATCAACATAGTCATACACACACTGTAAACATTGAGTAGTGACCTGTGCAGCTGAATAAACCAAGTTATTTAAAGCAGACTGCATTTGAAGAGGGCCAGGGAAAAGCTCTGTTTAATGTGAATATGAAACCTGTTCCAAAGAAGGGGCAATCTCTGAGACACATATCTGTCTCTCCAGCATGTTTTGTTTGCGTCACTGACTAAGTTTAGATCAGGTGATCCTCGTGTTGTTTGATTTGCAGAGATGTAGCAGCTCCATCAGTGCTGGATTTTTGAGTGCCTTGTAGGTCAGGCATAGGTCATCCCTTACTAGTCAGCAGAAGACACAGTAAAGGGATAGGGATTTTAGTCTATCCTCATAGTTCATGTTGTTTGCATCTTGTATTTTCTTTGTGAGGAACCTCTGAAGTTGCTCTAACTGCTGTAAGTGCCTAGTCAAGTACATGCCAAATGCATATTGCACTTGATTACTGGTCTAATGGGGGCTAAGTACAGTGGGACTATGATTTCTTTGGATATGGATACCATACCTTTAATTATAAGTTGTGCCACATAAACCAATTTCCTCACCACTGTGGACATATGTCGGTCAAAGTTCAGCCTACTATCTATCTGTGTATCTAGATCATAGGAAGTTACTAGGCTATTGGCCCTGAGGACCTTACCAGCCTAGCCAAGAATTTAGCCCATGTTCTAACAAGTCAGCACCCTATACCACTGTCAAGCAGGGACACAGGTGGAATCCCTGGGGTGTATTTTCTGTTCCCCATCCAGTTATCCAGGTTGCACTTAAAAAGGTTTAATGAGGTACTCTGCTTTACATGGAGAGGGACCTCCCCAGTGGGATCAAGTGTCTGGAGATCGTCAATGTCCTTGTTAATGAGGTCCATGATAATCTACTCCATGGCCTTGCATATCAGGCTAGTTAGGCTAATGTGTCGATAATTTCCTTGATCGGTGGATGCACCACCTTTGTACAAAGGGATGACAGTAGCTGTCCGCCACTTGGCTGGGATGAAGTCCGTACTCAGGCTTTGGCTGAATAGAGTGCCTAATGGTGCTTCAAGTTCCTGCCTGAGTTCATGTAGAATGCAGCCTGGGATGTTATCTGGCCCCATAGAGGCTATATTTTTTGCCTTTGAGAGGGCAGTCATGACTTGCTCCCTAGAGATAAGGGGAGGGGGACAGGTACTGGGGATCTCCTGTTTTACTGATGGGGGGGGGGCAGAGGAGTGAAGTTTTCACCGATCGTGTCTGCCAGCAAGTTGGCTATAACTACAGGGTTTGTGTATGTGGTGTCCTTGATCACCAGTTCTGAGCAGATCGGGGTGATTCCTTTGAGACTGCAGCCATATGTGAAGAAAGTCTTATGATCTCTCACCTCTGAGTTTACTCTTAGGGGTGAGCTATTCTTCTTCTTCTTTCGGCTTTTCCCGGTTAGGGGTTACTACAGCGGAACTCCAGTTCGCTAATGATTGGCAGTAGATTTTTACGTGCTGAGTTGCCAGCCCTGACACACAACCTTCAACGAAGGTACACCCATTCACGCATTTCTCCACACAGAAGGCGCTCTAGCTGGGAGTCGAACAGGACAACGTCTGACTGTGAGGCAACAACGCTACCGCAGCAACACCACTGTTGTAATTTGCAGGGGGATTTGACTTCCTAAAGGGTATAATAATGAATTTTTTCACATTTAGTTTTAGGCCAGGGTTCTGGCAACAATTATTTGTCTGATCTAGACCGTCCAGAAGGATATCTACATCACTGGGAGATTCAAAGATTGCCCGCAGCTTGCAATCATTAGCAAAGTTTGTCATCCGGAGGCCTTCCACATTAGCCTTGACTTCAAAGAAAATATATTCCAAACAGGAGTTGTCTCAGCACTGATCCCTGTGGCACATCATTAGTAAATGGCCTCTTGCTGGATCTGGATTCACCTACTTTAACCACGTGTCCTGTCCATGAGCCAACTGGCTATCCATCTGGTGACGCAGGGATTTATGCCCAGTTTTGTGAGTTTATTTATAATACCCGAGTGGAATATTGTGTCATATGTCTTTGCCAGGTTGATGTAGGTGGTATGAACTGTTTTACCCTCATCCATAACCTTAGTGACCTTCTCAAAGAAATCCACCAGATTCAGTAGGCATGACCTGCCCTTAACAAAGCTGAATTGTGTCAGGTCCAGTGTTTGGAGGTTTCCTATGCCGTTATTTATCAGGACCATTATTATTCTTTCCATGACCTTTCAAATAAGACTAGTCAAATTTATGGGTCTGTAATTTCCCTGGTCAGTAGATAGTCTCCCTTTATGCTGTGGGATGACTGTTGCCATCCGCCACTCTAGCAGGACAAAGCCAGGCCAGAGGATGTGGTTAAACAGAGATACTAACGGGCATGTTAAGTTCTGATTTAAGCTGTTTAAGAGACAACCTGGTTATATCATCATGTCTCATTGAAGCCATGTTTTTAGCTACAAAGAGCACTGTGGCAACCTGTTCTTTGATGATAATTGGCAGTGGAGTGGTGGAGGGTATTTTTTGGGGGAGAACTGGGTGTGAGGGGGAGGTGAAATTTGAGATGAATTTGTTGGCCAGCAGATTTGCCATATCTTCCAGCTGAGTATAGATGATGCCATCTAAAACTAATTCCACACATCGTCGGGTGTTGCCCTTAAGATTACAGATATAACTGAAAAATGCCTTATAGTTATCTTTAGCTTTAGAGGCTATTTTACATCAAAGTTTGCTTTCAGAGACTTGACTAGTTCCCTGATTCACTTGTTCAGACTAATGAGGGAATTTTTGCTGTGTTGTGCACATTTCCTATTACTTCTTGACAGGATTTTATTTCTTTTGTTAATTTTGTTATTTAATACCAGTGGACCGCTAGGGTGGCTTGTTTCTGTGTTTGACCTGGTTTTATTTTGGTCTGGTGCTGCCGTTTCTATGCAGTTGTTTATACGGTCATACAGGGCTTTGTGTATGCCTCTGCATAGGTTTCTATGTTTTTTGGATTTGGGGGAGCTTGGTCTGAGATACAACAAATGGCCACAGCAGTCACCCACCTGCAGCTGAGACAAATTGCTAGCCTGTTGTGGTGGCAAAGGCTGTTTGCTTAACTTTTTATTTTTGTGGCTGGAAGAAGGACTGATGATGGAGATAGGTTCATAGGTTCATACTAGGCTATCTGCCTGAGGGCATTTATAAGCCTAGCCCATAGTTTTGTGGCTTACGCCACCCCTTTAGTTTGGAGAAACTATGCCCATTATTTTGCTGTGCCTCTGTCGAGCAGTGACACTGAGGTAACCCCTGGGGTGTATATAGGTTCATAGGTTCAGATGATGATCTGTTCCATGGTCAAGCCTCTATCCTGGGGAAAACAAGCAACCATGCCAGTAAAACTACCAGTCCACAAAAGTTACTTTTTCTTTGACAGAAAAAAAAAACAGTAAAAAACACTTTCAAACACTATGGTAGCACCACTGTCTTAAAATAAACACACTTTATCCACAGAAAATAGTTTATCAGTTAGATTACATTACTTTCAAAATGACAGAAACAACAAGTGCTCCATTGTTATAGTCTTGAGACAATCCATTAAAACACAGCACTCCTAGTTTTAAAATAACTTTCCAGAAGAGGAAAGTAATAAAATATCAGGAAAAATTAAGGAAAATGAAAGTTTTTCTCCAAAGGGAACTTATCTGCCCAAATAAGGAAAGCACAAGCCAAGAACAGTGTTCTTTTTGCCAACAGTAAAGCTCTGAAGGGCTTCATGCATAGACTTTTCTTTTAGTCAGCTCAGCTCAAGTTGCTTGACAGTTTGGGCCCGTGGAAGGTGCCCTGAAGCTTTTTAATGCTGGCCATCTGTTATATCCTCGGCAGGATATAATCCATATAGCTAAGGCTACTGCAGCAGTGATCAATTTGAAGAACATAGTGAGTATTCCAGCTCTATTGTCTGTTTCTTCACCCGTTCTATGTCTCAGAGTCTTAGCAGCTAGGTCTTGGTTCCAATGTGCTCCACCTGAAGAAGTCCATAACGTTTCCTCCCTCGCTAAAGTGTGGCTTTAGGCTTTTTCACCCTTAGTCACTGTATTTAGTAATGTTGTGTTGTAGTATGGCCATTGGCAGTAACATGTAGATACAAATCTAGTGTGCTAAAGTTAAATGACATGCAAATATAAATGTGCCAAACAGTCGATTTCCTAGCATTAATCCTAGAACCTAGTAAAGCAAAGACTCTGTTAGTAGGTGAAACAATGTAACTTAACAGGTTCCCATTTAAAGAGGGGACATAATACGAGCACAGGGGGACTACCAATTCAAAAAAATACTACCCAAGTAAATATTAATGCGGGCAAGATGACAATCTGCATATTTTTGGAGATACTAACATATTTTGTCATAGTGCAGCAATAGTAAAAAAAAAATAAATAACAGCAAAATGCCCATCTTAGCTCTGTACCAGAAAATAAAAAGAACATAGTTGAATATGATAAAGTGATGATATTAGATTTATTTCTAAGCAGCTAAGAAAAAAAAAATCACTACAATAATCAGTATGCTGTACTCCATGAAATAGAACACTAAATTGTAGTTTATAGCAGTGCAGCCTGGAGCAAATCTAAAAAATTTTATTTATTGGTATCACTATAGAGAAGGACTTCAGGTTCACAAAAGACATTCACGCTTAGCAAGACAGTTATGCTAATATGAGTATATTAATGGACATTTCTGAAGCTTATGACAGCAGGTTAGTACAAATGTTAATTACACAGCTCTATAGCTAGCAATTAATTTAAAATCTGTAATCATATTTGTATTAATTAGTCCAGACTACGGTTCAGTGGAGAGAGGAGATGATATCACTACAGCTCATTATATTTCAAGAGTCAATTCTTATCAGTGGGCAACAACTGCTGAGTAAATATGACATTTTCCAAGTCAAAACACTCCTGCTGGAAATGATCCAGAAACATTATACAGTTCTTATGCATCTTTTTAAATATGTGTTATGCTTTTTTCATTATATGTGTCTAATGGGCCAAATAACTTAAATTGCTAATGTTAAGGAGACTGAACTTTAATTAATAAATCTGAGGGAAGCACAATTCAGAAGTATTCAGTGGTGGGAAGAATTGTAGAAGACAGCACATGATCTCCTGCAGTTCCTGCGAAATTACAATTTGGGCTGCTGCCCTTATAAGCAGAAAAAAATGTGGATCATACATTTTGTTTTCATTTCAGAAGTTTTGCTAACAAGTCCTTGAACTCAATGCTTCAAAGTTTAGAGATAAGACTTTACATACTGTAAAATAAGCAGTAACAAAATGAAGAAATGCTATGAAACTAATGGTTTGCCTTAGAAAAGAGGGGCTTGCAGTATAAGCAATACTGCTGCACAAGATAAGCATACATGTTCTACAGACATAGCTGTAACCAGAGCCTGATCATGGTCAAATGGGGCCGCAGTCAGGGTAATAGATCACTCTCACCCCCCCCCCCCAAGCTGCCCCAAGTCATTCCATGTCCCATTACTTAGCTATTTCTCCCCAGTTACCATAAACACGGTTCAGACCTGTCAGTGTACACACTATTTTCCTCTTTACTTCCACAATGATCACAGATATTTGGATTTAATTTAAAACTTTTATTTCAAATACTATAGTAAAACACTGATAGACATTTGCTAAACAAAACAATACAGTCTCACAATGAAAACAGACTTAGCATTAACACTAAACTTTTCTGCCCTTGAAACTCACATTCACTGAAACAGCATTGAACCCCATATTCAAAGAAAATGCATCTGGTCAATGGCAGATTAAGTTTACCTTTGGACTGTTTTCAAAAAAATAGGCCCCTTGCAGACATTTTAGAACCATGCAGACATGCATGCGTTCTTTGATTTACCTTCCTGATAGTATTAAATAATATTCTTTGTACAATACAGCACCACTTGTTAGAGTGTGTTTTAAATGTGTAGTTTTAAACATTTTTCCAGTAAGGAATGAAACAGAATGTATGAACCAATAATGACAAAAATGCCCGTTTCAGAACATTTCAACCATAAAAGATCCCTCAAACTTATGTTATTATAATCCATTGGTATCAATCAAGATGCACAATCTCTGCAGTAGTAAAAGTCATTCTGAATAATTCCACATTAAAGGGATCTGCAACTAATGAAGAGGTTGCTTCTAGTAAACAACTTTATATTTCAGTGCTTCATCTTTAAATTCAGTGCCTGCTGCCCTTGAAGAATACATTGCTTATGTTACATTACAAAAAAATATATGTTAAGCTGCTAATATTGCAATAGGGAATAGATGGCAAACCAACAACAGGTTCATAGTAACAAGGCATCTCATCCAAATGAAGACACACTCAGGAATGTAGAACCCCTCATAAAGTAAAACACAACATTAGCAATCCATCTACATGGTGTGGGAGTAGAAGCCACAGCCTTTTGCATCAAAAGCAAGCATGCTACCTCTGGCCTACTAACACTGCTTGCAAATTTTCTAGCACAAACAGTAATGACCATATGCTACACAGAACAGTTGCACATTGAAAACAGACTTAGCATGAACAGCAGTAAACTTCTCTTCCCTTGAAGCTCATAGTTCCTTCAAAATGCGCTGAAGTTCCCAACTCCTTGAAAAATGTACTGAAGCTCATAGCCTGGCAGTTGGTGTAGAGGATTCAGGCTCTTGTCTCCTGTAACTAAGGTACAGAATTATAGCCTGAGTAAATTAACTAACCTGTAAGCCCTAAGTAGGGCATTACACACACACACACACACACACACACACACACACACACACACACACACACACACACACACACACACACACACACACACACACACACACACACACACACACACACACACAACAATGTTTGCCTGCTTCTTGGTTCTCCAGTAACCCACCCGTCCAACATTTATCCAGAAAATCCATGCTCCATGCTTATTTCTTAGAAAACTGCATTCTCCGCTTCATTCCAATATAAATGCATGTGCATCATTCTAAAGGTGCATATATAGACACTACTAAGGGAGCACTCTGCATGCATCCTTAAAGAAGAAATGTGGTTCATGCAGAGTGCTTTCATAAAGAACAAATGTAAGTTTGTGGCATCCCCCAGCCAGTGTGACCACCGCCCCCAAGCTAGAGGGCCCTAAACGACTGCCTAGGTCGACAAGGGCTGGATCCAGCTCTGACTGTAACTGGCAAACAGTACTGGAGTATCCTATACTGTCCAGATTTTCGCACAATATCCAGATTTTTGCCTCATATTGTTGATCTGTTCCTCCTAAAGTTTGTGGTTTACTGACAAATCAGTGAGGATTGAATTCACTAAATAATGACATACATTTGAGTTTCAGACTTCATATCTTTCAGAAAATGTTTGCTACCATAAAACCTTTTATTCTAGCAACTTTCTAAGTGTATAAGAGCAATGTTTAAAATGTATCGCTCTTATTGGGCATTTGCCCCTCCCCCTTGAATTTTTGCTTTATTCAGATTTCTTGTGCTAAGACGTTGAGAGGTATGGTATACCCATTTCCACAGTTTTGAAGTACAGTTTTATAATAAATTTCATACTAATACCCCACACAATCCCACTTCCTATGGTATCTCTTGGCTGAGTAACTTCAACAACCATGGAGGTTTACAAGAATGATTACATATATTCATAAAAAGCCACCTTCTAGCACTTAAACTGATGGCTCTGTGCATTGCTAAACTAGGGAAATCATGATTCTCCAGAAGAACTAAAGCAGACATAAATATACCACACAATTTATTTAGATTGTTCAGAATAAGTCTTACAGATTAAGTTTACACAAATAATTACATCAAGTATCTACATTAAGTGTTATATAGCTTTACGGAAAGGCTGCAGTAGAAAGTAAAAACAAATGTTTATATAATAAGCATAACATACAACATGCAGCATGCTACACAGTATTGTTCTATATATAAAACATTATAACAATCATTGCATCACTTTTTATTGGGGGGTAACTGTGATGACCAGCGCATGAGTATCCACCTGTATGGCCAGCTGATACATGAAAACCTCTCTGCACATTAAGGCCACCATACTGTGCTGTGTATCTGGCCTGCTCAGAATTTCCATCCACAATCTACTTGTTTTCTGGCCTCACCTCCAAGCCACCCCTACCCTAACATTCAATGTGGGTTGACATAGGAAAGTAAACAAGAAGGAAGCTTGTCTCTCTCTTTAACTCACTTCTCTGCCTGACTTGCCATCAGGCCACTAATTTAGGAAAGTCAAATGTCAATCTCACTGTTAACTCCTCAACAGTACAACAGAAGTATATGAAACATTGTCTCTTATCACTGTGTCACCCTTTAGCACATCCCCCATACACACAGAGATGCACTCACAAATGCACAAACTAAAATATAACAGAGATCTGCCCAGTTGATCAAATAATATACAGAATGGAACAAATATGTGCTATACTGAATGCATTATTTTGTTTATTTTAAGGTGACACCCTGTTCTGTAGTGTTGGCACCTGTTATTGTTGACACAGACAAATTGATTAATATGAAAATAAAGTTAAATTTTAATGCTAGTAACTACATCTTTGGCAGTTAGTAGGGCCCTAATGCTTAACACTTTTAAAAGACTGTATATCTGCTATCCATCAAAGGCACAGCCTATGACACCTAGCTGACAAATAGCACAAGCACCTCTCAAGGGAGAGATCATTGAGCTGGAAAGGTTGATGCCAGGAGGCAGGAGTTAGGACACACTGCCAGCAGCAGTATGACTCTGCACCAGCATCCCTAGTTTCCTCACAGGTCCCAGACGTGAGTTGGGTTGAACCTGACAAGAGTACAAGACCTAGTGAATAAGGAGAAGCTGGTGACAGCTAATGGTCTGCTGTGAGGGAGAGAAAAAAACTGGATTTCCAGATTTAATCAATCTTCCACAACATCTCTAATTGCTTTGATACATTTTCACATTGTTTCAGACTAGATAACAACTAAAATGAGTGTTTTGTTCTCTCTTAAATGAACAGAGGTTCTAATGTCTCACTCAGAAAAAAACTTTGTTTTTATAGAAGGCTATGAGAACTTCCATTTATGTTTTTCAGCTGAAATACGCAAGCTTTGACAAATGCATAATATTATATAATATTTCCTTAATATTCCTGTGTTATTTTTAAGTATCAACCTTGGAACTGTCTGTTTATCTCATAGGTTCATAGGTGAGTACTAGGCTAATGGCCTTGGAGCCTTTACAAGCCTAGCTCATAGGATTACCCTGGCATCGTGCCACCCGACCTTAGTTCCTAGTGCCTCTGTTGAGTAGAGCCACTAGAGTGATCTCCGACATGAATTTTCTATTTCCTATCCACTCATCAAGATTTCTCTTGAACAGAGCCAGTGAGGTACTCTGTTTGACATGTATAGGAAGTCTATTCTATAACATGGGCAGTCTCTGGGTTATGAACCTGTCCCTCCAGCATGTTCTATTGATTGTGGTAATGAGGTTGTGGTCTCTGGAGCATATGGTGTGGAGGGATTGGGATTGCTTTAGCTGTAGCCATTCTAACAGAGCTGGGTCAGACATGGCTTTGTAAGTCAAGCAGAGATCGCATCTAAGTAGGCGATATGAGACAGAGAATAGTTGGAGTTTTTTGAGTCTGTCCATATAGGACAAGTGTTTAAGGCCTAGAATCCTCTTTGTGAGGTACTTTTGCAGCCTCTCCAGTTGTTGCAGGTGTCTAGTGAGGTACATGCCAAGTGGGGCATTGTACTCGATGATTGGCCTAATAAGGGAAGAGTAGAGGGAGACAATGAGCTCTTTCTTCCTGGATGCAAAACCCTTAGTAATGAGATGTGCCACACAGAAGGACTTTCTGACCACAGTGGCAATGTGGAGGTCAAAAGAGAGGTTTCTGAACACCTGTGTTTCCAGATCTCTTGTAACGCCTTCTGTGTTCAGTGGACTACCATCAATGTGGTAATTCAAGGGAATCGGGTTTTTCCCAAGGGGGTTGATGACACATTTTTTTGGCTTTGAGCTTAAGGCCATGGTTCTGACACCAGTCATTGGTCTTAGTGAGGTCTTTCTGTAGGATGTCAACATCACTTGGGGAGTTAATAATAGCTCCCAACTTGCAACTGTCTGCGAACTTTGTCAACCAGAGTCCCTTCGTGTTGGCCTGGACTTCAGAGAAGTAGATACCAAACAGGAGAAGACCCAGGACCGAACCCTGTGGGACTCTACTCATGACTAGTCGGCAGTCTGACTTGGAGTCGGCTACTTTCACACTGTGGGTTCTATCTGTGAGCCAGTTTGCAACCCACCTAGTGATATAGGGGTTGATGCCTAGCTTAGTGAGTTTTCTATGATTCCTGAGTGGGGAATGGTATCAAAGGCCTTGGCCAGATAAAGGTAGGCTGTATGAACCACCTTGCCTTCATCTACAGCTCTGGTGACTGACTGAAAGACATCAACCTAGTTGACCAGGCATGATATATCCTTCACAAAACCAAACTGTGTAGGATCCAGAGTTTGGAGATTCCCTATATCCTTGTTTATTAGGTCCATGATGATACGTTCCATAGCTTTACATATCAGACTAATCAGGCTAATTGGGTGATACTTCCCAGGGTCTGTAGTCGCTCCTCCTTTGTAGAGTGGGATGACTGTAACAGTGTGCCGTTTGGTAGGGACAAAGCCTGAGGTGAGGCTGTAATTGAACAGGGCATACAGGTGAGGTGCCAGTTCACTCTGTAGTTCATGTAGAACACAGCCAGGGATACTGTCAGGTCCCATAGAAGCTGTACTCTTAGCCTTGGACAGTGCTGTTTTAACCCGTGCAGCAGTAATACTGGGTGCCTGGCAATCTACTGGTATTGTGATTGGTCCTTTGGGGGGGGGGGGTAAAGTTAGTACTGAATCTGTCTGCCAGTATATTGGCAATATCTGTTGGCTCGGTATAGGAGGTACCATTGTGCAGTAGCTCAGAGCAAATCTGGGTATTGCTGTGGAGATTCTTTACATAACTATAGAAGGCTTTGTGGTTGTCTTTACTATCTGCTGCAATTTTGTTTTCATAGCTAGCTTTAGAGGATTTGATGAGGGAGCTCAACCTTTTGTTGAGGCTGATAAGGGAGTTTTTCCAGTCTTGGGACTTCTCCTTATTCCGCATCAGTTTCTTCCTTCTGTTGTAGAGTTTGTTTATGGGCAGGGGATCACCAGATTGGCTTCTTTTTTTGAGGACAGCATCTTAGGTCTATTGGGTATGGCGAGATCCATGCGTTTGTGTATGTGTTCGTACAGTGCATTGGTGTATGATTCGGCGGTCATGCAACTATTCTCCATTTGCATGGGTGCTGTGAAGTTAGCCACCTCTGTTTTTAGGATCCCAAAGTTAGCTTTGGAGAAGTTTTTCATGGTGGTTACCTTTGTGGGGGTGGGGGGGGGGTGTCGATTTCCACGGTGATTAGTTTGTGGTTGAATCTAACCAGGGAGGAGTTGACTATTGGTGTAGAGCAATGGTCGCCCATGTTAGTAATGACCAGGTCAAGGATGTTACTACCTCTAGTGGGGGTAAGAATGAGCTGGTCCAGAGCATTGGAATTAATGAATTCAAGAAAGCATTGTGCAAGTGTATTGGTACATGAGTAGTTTTCCCAGTTAATGGAGGAGTAGTTGAAGTCGCCCAGTAAGAGAGTGTTAGGTTGGACCCTAATATTCTCCAGGGTGCTTAGGAATGAGGAGTGTGAGTCTTGGGACATGGTTGGGGACCTATAGCAGGCTACAACCTGAATTGCTGTCTTTCCCAGTGTTAGCTGCACCTGAGGTGGAAAGGTTCACAGCCCCCATGCTAAAGGACAATGCTGTCCAAGTTGCTGAAACCTTTACAAAGGCACTCTATGAGCATCTGCAAGAATGCATGGATCAGGCTATCCCAAGTAAAACCAAGACTCACTCCTCCAAGAAAAGGGAACCAGTCTGGTGGACCCCTGCCATAAACAAATTATACAACAGAAGGAGGAAACTAATACAGAAAAGAGTAAAATCCCAAGAAGGAAAGACATCCCTGATCAGTATCAGCAAGAAACTATGATCCCTCATTAAATCATCCAAGGCTAGTTTCGAAAGAAAAATTGCCAGTGACTCCAAAGATAACCACAAAGTGTTCTTTAGCTATGTCAAGAACCTAAGTGGAAACTCTCAGATCTGCTCTGAGTTAGTGCAGAATGGCACAAAATACACTGAACCGACTGATATTGTCAACATTCTGGCAGACAGGTTTAGTGCAAACGTCACCCCCCCCCTCACCCCCTAAAAGGCCCATAACCATACCAGAAGAATGTAGGGCCCCATCAATCACTGACACACAGGTTAAGACAGCCCTATCCAAAGCCAAAAACACAGCTTCAACTGGACCGGACGTTATCCCAGGCTGTGTCTTACAAGAGCTCCAAAATGAACTAACCCCTCACCTAAAAACACTGTTCAAACTCAGCCTCTCTACAGGCTACATACCCACAGAGTGGCGCACAGCAACAGTTATCCTGCTCCACAAAGTTGGAGCCACAACGGACCCTGGGAACTATTGCCCTATAAGCCTGACTAGCCTGGTCTGCAAGGCTATGGAACGCATCATCATGGAACTCATTAACAGAGACATTGGGAACCTCCAAACCTTGGACCCTACCGAGTTTGGCTTTGTTAAGGGCAGATCATGCCTGCTAAACCTGGTGGACTTCTTTGAGATGGTTACCAAGGCATTAGATGAGGGAAAGGAAGTCCACACAGCCTACCTAGACCTCGCAAAGGCTTTCAACACCATTCCCCATTCTATTATTATAGACAAGCTCACCAGCTTGAACATAAATCCCTACGTCATGAGATGGGTTGCCAACTGGCTCATGGATAGAACCCATATGGTGACAGTTGCAGGCTCTACGTCCAACTCTAAACCGGTTACAAGTGGCATCCCCCAGGGCACAGTCCTAGGACCCCTCCTGTTCGGCATATACTTCTCAGAGGTACAGGCAAGCATAGGAGGACTATGGCTGACCAAGTTCGCAGATGACTGCAAACTAGGGGCCATAATTGATTCTCCGGCTGATACAGACACCCTCCAGATGGGTCTCACTGAGACAGATACCTGGTGTCAGAATCATGGCCTCAAGCTAAATGCCAAGGGGGTGGTGAAAGCCAACACATTCTGGCTAGGCTTATAAATGCCCTTGGGCAGATAGCCTAGTACTTACCTATGAACCTATAAAGTATTTCAGATGCATTATGTTGGGCTACCAATCTTCCTTGGAGCTTTTCTTCCTGGGTCTCTGCTGAAAACAGGCTTCCTGCCCAGACAGACACTACACTGTCAACAAACAAAATAAATAAATAAAAGCGCGCGCTCACACACACACACACACACACACACACACACACACACACACACACACACACACACACACACACACACACATACATGGACACACACATGCATACATATACACATATTCTACTTGTCTTAGCTGTGATTTAGGGTTAAGCAGTTGAACTGTGCGCCAAGATTCTTTCCTCACACTGGTATGTTTCAATTTTTTTATTTTAGCCAGTGCAAAAGAAAAGATCAAACTCTCTACTTCATTTCTAGTCTAGTATTAAAGTACAATATTTGACATCAATAACTTATGAACTACTGATGAAGACTGCCCATCCAAAAGCTGGTATATCCTATATTTGTGCAATAAAAGCTATGCTATCAATTCTATGATGCAGTGCTTTCTATCAGTGAACCAAAATGGAATTACTTTTCATTTTTCTGTCTTCCTTTCATGAAGACAAAATGTTAATTTGTTTTCTTGGTGTAGTATCTTAGCTATTTGTACACATCCAGGGCTGGTATTAGCATTTTGGGGGTCCCAGCAAATGTCAAGTTGGGGGCCCTCTGGACAATTCCAGTCTAAGTTTCAACCTGTCATTGCTACCTCTCCTATCCATCCTTTTAGTTCATGCTGCAAGCTTTTAGTAGTAGTATGTCCAGACTGACCTGTGGCTACAATACTCTTAATTACAGCAGACCTATGTACCACACTATGTTGACCACTCCCACAAAGAGTTATTCACAGTTTCTGGCATTTAGATGTAAGAATGATACATTAAAACAGTTCTATGCGTTGTGCTGGATTTAGGTAAAATGGAGCCCTAGGCACTGTAACTGTTTCAGACCCCCCTAAACACATACACATCCTCCAGTGTTCCCCTCTGTTTCTCCCCATCTTGGGGATCTCACACCATGCACATTACTTTTATCTTCCATTTCTCACATTCTACCTTTCTCTTCAGCTTTTGCAAGAAGCCGTAACTGCATAAATGCTCTGAAATGCTTTTCATTTTTTTTTTTATTTTTACACAACCTTTTCATCTAGTGATGGCTTGAACAGAAATTATGATTAAGGCAAGAAATTCAGTGCTGCTGTTCAGCTTTAGCTTTCCTTGTATCCTTTCAATACACTTTTCCTGACCAAGACAGCACTGTAATAACCATTTATAAAATAACTCATTTAAGCTGGTGCCCCTAGAAGAGATTATATATGCTCTAGAATACATTTTAGGTCACTCCCAACCCTTTAATCCAACAGTGACCTACACAAAAATCATGAGTAAGAAAAAGAATTCCAGTCTGTATTTTTTTCTTTCAGTGAAGACATAAGTTTTGCCCAAGGTTTAATGTTCAAAGATGACAAAATAGTAGCTCACAAAAAACTAACAAGCCAATTGTGAGGGCACACATATCCTCTCTGGGAATACTGCCTGCCTCCCTAATGCCTCCAAAAAACAATCACTGCCTATGCATCCCTCTAGTGTTAGACTGGGATGAAAGCAGAGGTTCAAATGGCCACAGTCATGTATTTCAAGTGACTGCTGACATATGCATCCATAGCTTGCCTCCTCACTCCTCATCCCTAACATCCAAAGGCAGCTACCTGTATACATGCCTAATGTGTGGTTGTGAGGAAAATTAAAAAAATAAGGATTGCAGGAATGTATTCTACTTTGTTGCTCCTAAACAGTATACTGCCGTACACATCTGATGTCTGTCAGATAGGTAAAGGAATCAGTGACCACACAACCCCCCCACCAACCCCACCCCCCCCACACACACACACACACACACACACACACACACACACACACTCTCCTAAACAGTATACTGCCATACACATCTGAGGTCTGTGAGAAAAGTAAAGGAATCAATGACCACACAACCCCCCACCCCCGACCCCACACACACACACACACACACACACACACACACTCCTAAACAGTATACTGCCGTACACATCTGATGTCTGTCAGATAGGTAAAGGAATCAGTGACCACACAACCCCCCACCCCCCACCCCCACCCCCACCCACACACACACACACACACACACACACACACACACACACACACACACACACACACACACACACACACTCTCCTAAACAGTATACTGCCATACACATCTGAGGTCTGTGAGAAAAGTAAAGGAATCAATGACCACACAACCCCCCACCCCCGACCCCACACACACACACACACACACACACACACACACACACACACACACACACACACACACACACACACTCCTAAACAGTATACTGCCGTACACATCTGATGTCTGTCAGATAAGTAAAGGAATCAATGACCACACAACCCCCACCCCCACCCCCCACACACACACACAGACATAACCTACAGTGACTTTCTGTACACAGACATCTCACCAGGGCTGGTTTTCGAATAAGCTGCAGTTGAGAGCAGAGGCCATTATCAGTTTTATCCTAACAGGGCAATATTACAGCCCTGTTAAAGAGTGTAATCAGAAAATTAAAGCATTTTTCTTCTCATTTTACACCAAAAAGAAACAGCTTTTGTGGGGCTCCCAGACAGTCAAGGATGATTAAGAAAGCCCCCTGCATCCATTTAAACAGTCTGGGGAGATGAGGCCACCAGACGCCTAGAAGATCTAATTGTCAGAATGTTCTGTGATATACTCTATGCCTTACTTTTGAAATATAATTACTTGTTAGCTGCAGTTTTTACCAATACCCAGAAAAATAATGTGTGTGTCCCACCATTATTGGATATGTGCACAGATAAAAATCAATGATATTTTTTACACACACACACATGCATCAGTCACAGCTATATTAGTTTTGCATTTATTTCAACAAATAGCAATATATTGTACAAAGTACAGTTTTGTACCTACCATAAATGTAGATGTTCGAGTGCTAATACAGCTGCAGTCATAACAGATGGGTTCTCCTGCCATCAGACGGGTCCTCGGTCAGCCGAATTCCAAAGTCTAGGTCCGGCGTCGGTTGTCGTCACTTCTTCCCTGACGTCAGTGCGACAGGGGTATAAAAGAACCAGCCGACGCCATTTTCTTCAGTTTTTCTTGCCCCAGATGTCAGGTGCCCCCAGAAGGAAGGCAATACATAAAATTATGTAATAATGCAATGCAATATAATCAAAAAACAGTAGTTGCAAGCAAATACACCATAAAAGAATACCCCTAGAGGGGAAGGAGGGAGGGAAACCTGGACTGCAGCTGTATTAGCACTCGAACATCTACATTTATGGTAGATACAAAACTGTACTATGTTCATTGTGCATACAGCTGCAGTCATAACAGATGGGTAGTATCCCAAAGCTAAGAAAGGGGTGGTAGGCACTAGGTGGAACTAGGAGGAGCCAAAATGCCCTGCAAGACTGCAGTGGCAAAGCCTGCTCTAGATTTGGAGTATAATGGTAGGTTGTAGTGTTTGGAGAAGGTATGTACTGAACTCCAAGTGTCTGCTTCCAAAATATCCTTGGTAGGAACTCCTCTGAGGAAGGCTGCAGAGGTGGCTGTGGCCCTGGTGGAATGAGTTCTAATGCCTGTAGGTACAGTTTTGCCATGAAAGGAATAGCAAAAACGTATGCAGTGGGCTATCCATTTTGAGATTGTCTGTTTGGAAATTGGCTTTCCTTGAGCTCCTACCGCATAGGCCACAAAGAGCTGTTCTGATTTTCTGAAAGGTTTTGTTCTGTCCAAATAATAACGTAGTTGCCTGTGGATGTTCAAGGAATGTAGTAATCTCTCCCCTTTGTTTTGAGGATTGGGATAAAAAGTAGGTAAATGTATGGCCTGATTTAAAGCTACCCTGGATATCACTTTAGGCATAAAGGATGGGTTGGTTCGTAAGGAAACTCTGTCCTGATGGAAGATGATAAAAGGCTGGACAGCCATGAGAGCCTGTAGTTCTGAAACTCTATGAGCTGAAGTGATAGCCAGAAGGAAAGCTGTTTTCCAGGACAAATATTGCAAATCTGATGAGGCAGTTGGCTCAAAAGGAGGCAAAGTCAGTTTTTCCAGAATGAAATTAAGATCCCTAGCAGGTATTGGTTGTTTCCTTGGAGGTCTTAAATTCTTAGCCCCTCTGAGGAACTGTCTTAAAAGAGGGTGAGAGAATAAAGGAGGATCAGTGTTGTATTCTGCAGAAATGGCTGAGGCATGGATTTTGATGGAGGAGAACGAACGTCCACTGCTTAGCAGTTCAGCCAAATATTGTAGTATTTGAGGTAAATTCAGTTTTCCAGGGTTCTGGCCCTTTTTCTCATTCCAGACACAAAAACGTTTCCATTTTGCGGAGTAAGCTTTTCTAGTTGATGGCCTTCTGGCCTCCAAAATGACATCCTGCACCTTCTTGGAGAGTAGGGCCTGCTGTGATGCTAAAGAATCTTCCATGCGGCTAGATTGAGTGTTTTTAGCTGACTGTGAAGAGTTTTGAAGCTGTGCTGAGTCAGAAGAAGAGGCATTAGAGGCAGGGTCCACGGAGGGGAATGCATCAGGCTTCTCAGGAATGGGTACCAGTGTTGCCTTGGCCAGTCCGGAGCAATGAGAATCATCTTTGGTCTGTCTGCTCTGGTCTTCAATAGGACTTTGGGCAGCAGAGGAAGAGGCAGGAAGGCATAAACTGTCATTGATGTCCAACTGAAAAAGAGAGCGTCCACTCTCCAGGCCTTTGGATGGAAGATCCTCGAGCAGAATTTTGTCAATTGATGATTTTTGTGGGAGGCAAAGAGATCTATGTCTGGCCTTTCCCATTCTTGGATTATTTCTGTAAAAACTTTTGGATGCAACTTCCATTCGTGTGGATGTGTCATATTCCTGCTTAGGTTGTCTGCCAGCGTGTTTTCCTTGCCTGGCAAGTACTGTGCTTGTAGTTCCATTTGTAAGTCCATGGCCATGTTCCGAAGTGACATGGCCAGTCTGCATAGGGGATAAGAATGTGTTCCTCCCTGCTTGTTTATGTACCACATAACTGTGGTGTTGTCCGTTCTTATCAATAGTTGACCTGGTTGTAGAAGGTCCTTGAAAGCTATAATAGCATTTATTACTGCTAGCATTTCTTTTTGATTGATGTGGAGGTGCTTTTCTTTTTGGGACCATTTGCCCTGAATGCACCGGTCTGTCATGTGCGCCCCCCAGGCGTAGTCCGAGGCATCTGTTGTGATGACTTGATTTGCTTGAGGCTTGCTGAATGGAAGACCTGTGTTTGTTTGACATGCTTGAGCCCACCACAGAAATTCCTTTTGCAGACATGGAAGTAGTGGTATTATTGTTTCCAAACTGTGGCTGTGTTAGAGACCATATATTTTTAGGTACCATTGTAGTTTTCTCATATGCAGCTTTGCACATGGGATTAGTAAGATGCAAGATGTCATGAATCCCAGAGCCTGCAGGATTTTCCTTGCAGTCAGCCTGGTGCAATTTGCCAGTGTTCTGAAATATTGAATTAGTTTCCCCTGCTTCTCTGGCGTGAGGTAGGCCATCTGGGTGTTTGTGTCCAAATTGGCACCCAGGAAAATTATATTCCGAGAGGGTATTAGCCTTGATTTCTCTTTGTTGACTATGTATCCCAGAGAGTTTAATAACATTATTACATAAGCCAGATGTTTCAGAAGAATGTGCTTGCTGTCCGCTTGGATCAGGCAGTCATCCAAATAAGGGTATATTTGTATCCCTTGAAGTCTGCAGTAGGCAATTACTGATGCCAGGCATTTTGTGAATACTCTGGGCACAGTAGATAAGCCAAAGGGCAATGCAGAGAATTGATAATGGTTTGAACCTGCAAGAAATCTGAGGTATCTTCTGCAATTTTGTCTGATTGGGACATGCAGGTATGCCTCCTTGAGGTCCAATGTTACCAGCCAAGACTCCTTGTCCAGCATGGGAAGAAGTTGCTGTAGAGTGAGCATCTTGAATTTTTGTACGAGTAGGAATGTGTTTAGGATGGAAAGATACAAAATAGGTCTCCAATCTTTTCCCTTTCTTGGCACCAGAAATAGCCTGGAATAAAAACCTTGACCTTGTTCGTGTGTAGGTACCTCTTGAATAGCTTTTATGTTTATAAGATCTGAAATTTGCTTTTGTGCCTCTGCCCTTTGATTGTGTGGCAGTTTTGGCATGCCTCTCATTTTTGGAAGGGTATGAAAATGGAATTTGTAGCCTCTGTTTATAATGTCCAGGATCCATTTGTCCTTTGTGACAACATGCCAATTTTTTGAGAATAGTGCCAGCTTTCCTCCTAAGGGGGCTGCCATTTGAGACCTGGTTGGCCTGCAAAGGGGAAAGTCATTGGGTTTGCTTTCTGAAAGATTGTGAGTTGTCCTCACCACCTCTTTGTGTAGGAGCTTGCCATTGTCTGCCTCTGTACGATCCTTGTGATTGTCCTCTGCCCCTCGGGCGCCTGTATCTGCCTCTTTGGGGTCTGTCTGTGGCAAGAAAGGACCAGTTTTTGGAAGGCCAATTTCTACTAAAACGTGGGGGTTGAACCTGCAGAAATTCTTTCACAGTTTGCATTGATTTAGCTTTTTCCTCCATTTTCCATAATACTTTCTCAGCATTTGCCCCAAATAGTACATCCTTTTGAAGAGGGGCGTCTAGTAATTTAGCTTTGACATGATCAGGCAAGGCTTGTTCCTTGAGCCAGGCATGCCTACGTATGACTGAGCCTGTAACAGCAGCTCTACATGAGGCCTCTAGAGCATCAAACCCACATTGTAAGGTATGTTTACCCACTTGTTCTGCACTATGCATCAAATCCTGCAACTCTTTCAAGTCTGGTTGTTCAGGTTGTGACATTTTACTTTTCAATTGAGATAACAGAAACTGTTGGTATTTTAGCATATGAAACTGACAGTTTAAGGCCCTCATGGTTAAGGTAGCCGAGGTATATACCTTTTTTCCCCACCTTTCTAAGGATCTGGAATCTCTCTCGGAAGGCAATGGATTTTTGGCAATGGAAGCCTTAACTCCCTTGGGCCCCTGTGAGATGGTTTCTAGGTCAGCAGCATGGCTTTTGTAAAGAAATTGGTGTGAGTCAGGAACCCTGTAGTACCTGACAGGCTTAACTGGAGCTGGAGGTAGAGAGTTTGGGTTAAGGCAGGCCTCCGAGTAAACATCATCTAGGATGTCCAAGACAGGAGGTATAGCCAGAGGCCTGTGCTGGGGTAACAAAAGAAATTCCCTGAGCCTTTTCTTGGAATCTGAATAATCCTGGCCTTCCCAGTGGAAGTGTTCCCTTAAGGTATGCAAAGTTTCCCCAAATGAGTAATCCTCAGGGGGGGATACAGAAGGAATAGACTCCTCTGCATCAGAGTCTTCAAAAGGGGAGTAAGACTGTTCCTGATCATCAGAGTGTTCTGAAATAATGGAGCCCTGATCAGAGGAGGGGAATCTTCCTCCACTCTGGGCCTTTTGTCTGGAGGTGGCTGAGAACCTCTGATTAGAGTAATTAAATCCTCAGCCATTTTAAGCATCTGTTTCTTAGGCATGGGGCCTGGAGATGGGCCCTGTGTAGCTGGTCTCTTAGGGTGCATGGTTGCTTTAGACTTGGTGAAAGCCTTGATGGAGAAAGAAGAGGAAGGTCTGAAGACACCTTGAGTGGAGGTGGACCTGTCCACATTCTGTGTTTCAACGCCAAGAGTGGCTTCGGTATCTGTAGTCGGGGTGTGGGCCGAGGAGCCTGCGACCTCGGGTACAGGAGACACCGCCAAAGATGTGTCATCAGTAATCAGGCACTGCATAGGCGCCTCACTGAGAACCGGACCACGTGGAGTAGGCTTTGGCATGGTGTCAGTAGAGGCCGCGGACCTTGAGTGCCGGTCCTTGTCTTTGCGTTTTTTAGACAAAACTGGAGTCGGAGTATCCGACAACATGGTATAGTTAAATGCTTTCCCAAAAAAATGCTGGGTGAACTCCGCCCGGCGCTTAATATTTATAATTTGTTGAATGTAGCACAAAAGTGACAGACCGAGACGTTGTGGTCTGGGCCTAAACAAGGTATACAGAGGGAATGGAAATCCTTATGCGGTATTTGCTTCCCACAAGAAATACAATTATTAACTTTGTCTGACATCGGTCTGAGGCAAGAAAAGTTTCCCCAATGGGGTACTTAGCTTTTAAGAAGACTTTGGTTTCCAAATTTTTCGTAATCTCAGGAGCTGGCCGACCGGCACTTGCGAACTGCTTCTGCTTCGGGCACCGCGCGGCAAGAAAGACTGAAGAAAATGGCGTTGGCTGGTTCTTTTATACCCCTGTCGCACTGACCTCAGGGAAGAAGCGACGACAACCGACGCCGGACCTAGACTTTGGAATTCGGCCGACCGAGGACCCGCCTGATGGCAGGAGAACCCATCTGTTATGACTGCAGCTGTATGCACGATGAACATCACTGGTACTGCCACACCAGATCAGTGACTGCCATTTAGCAGTCATCAAACAGCAGCAGGGGGAAATCACTTTTATTTACCTCAATGAGGAGTAAATAAATACCTGTCACTGTCCCTGACATCAGAGTTTTATACTTCTTTTTGTCCAAAAATGCATGTTGATGCAAAATGTGTTATTTTAGTAACGTTCTAAGTGAATGAGAGTAATATTTAAAATGTGTTCCTCACTTTGAACCTTTATTCTGCTATTATTTTTGGAACCGAGCAGAATTCTTCAGTAAAGATGTTGAGAGTTATAGTATCTGGTTTTCTGCTAATATTTATAAAACTCCCTGATAGAGAAAACGTCCCTGAAGATCAGAAGCATCAGCTCTTCTTAAAATCCAAGCTGTGCACTGGGATCAGTCTGGTCTCTCTAGTGCTTACTCTGCTCATGTTCATTATCAGCTTTATCCTAACAGGGTCATATCACAGTCCTTTAAAGGTGAAACAATGTAATTGAAAATGAATACCCTTTTTCCTCCTCATTTTTTCCCCAGCCAACAGCAGCTTTTGTGGGGCCCTCACACAGTCAAAGATGATTAACCCCCCCAAGCCACGGGTATTGCAGGTACCTAAAGTTGGATATGTTGTTAACTTTAGTGGACAGGATGTCCACCAGCAGGATTCAACTAAGCTAGGGGCACTGTGTTAGTGGTAAAATATTTAATACAATTGTCAAACCTGTTACGTGACAAAATGGTATTACTATAAAAGATCTTTGAATTTTGAAGGTGACATAAATAAGAGTTATTATTATCCACCTGGTTTATGAAGTATGCACGATTGCTGTACCAGCTTTTATTGGTTTGACAGACGGTTGCAAAATATCAAGATAAGATAACTTGCTGTGGTTGGGGGCCCCCAGTGACCGCAGGGTTAGCTGGTGCCTAAAGCCAGCTATGTACACATCTAATGTATACAGTAGATGCTCCCTTTCATTCCAATAGTCTGAAGAGTTTGAATAAAATATTGGAAGCTGTAAGGATTGGTTGACAGAGACAGCAGACTTAACCCAAGAGAAAGAATGAACTGGGTTATTAATGAGCGTTATCCTTTCATTATGGAATACTGTATAAGGTGTCTTGCACATTAATGCTTGTAACTTTCAAATTCTTCTGTCTCAGGTTACTGCAACTCTAAAAAGGTGTTTCAGGAAAGAAATGAAAATAATCTAGTTCAAACAGGGGGTAAAGTTAACTTTCCCAAAATTACGTTCAAATCCCAAGGAGGAAATGTCTCTTATTGCTGTCTTAAATCCCAACCTTATTTTAGGAAAGCCTTGTCAAAAAGTTTGCTATAATCTTAGGACAAATGGACAAAATCAGATAGACTAATAAAATAGACTTTGATACATGGAAACGATAGGTTAGACTCAGAGATGGTTAAAGTAATTCAACTCATCTAGAAAGGGAGAGAGCAGCTCAACAACTGTAACTCATTGAAATACCAAGAAATACATTTTCACTTCTGAAAGATACAATTCTCTGGCACTATATCTATTAACTTCCTTTAGGATATTTACCTTTTAACTGAAAAAGTTATGTGTGAAGGACTAACATTCTGTGTCTTTCAGCATGAAATCTTCAGAGTAAAGACTAAGGCATATCAGACCATCCTCTGCTGAGTTTATAAGAACCTGTGTAAAACAGTGGTTATAAAGGAATTATGGTTAACCTAATCAAAAGAGGAGAGAGTGGCTGCCTCAAGAAAGATGGAGCTATAAGAAATAGATTCCTTTATCTTGTTTTGCTTTGAGGAAAACTTTCTGGATGCATCTGAATGTAGGACAAGATATAAAGCTGACTTCAAGATCAGTGGTATCCATTGACTCCTAAGGAATCAGAGGGCAATGATGTTATCTCACTATTATAGTATTTCCAATGCTGGTATACCTTTATTATTTTTATTTTTTTCTTATTCTTTGCTGGATAATTAAATAATTACATTTATTTATTAATTTATCCTTTGTTAATCGGTTTACCCCACTAGACCAGTAGCCTCTTTTCAGGTGAGACCTGAGGTGGCATTTGTACTACTAGAGGAAATATGGCCAGGGCATCAGGAAACTTCCATTTCTTTTCTATTGGTGCCACGGAATGTTTTACAACCACCAGAGCTACCACCAACTCAGACAGATGGAGCCTCGGTTTAACATCTCATCTGAAGGACAAAAAAACTCAGAAGTGCAGCACACCTCTGTTATGCTGCACTGCAGTGTCAGTAATTCATCTACCTGGTGTGGGAATAGAGCTCATAACGTTCTGCATCAAAGGTGAGTGTGCTACCTGTTGCACCACTGACACATTTATAGTTTGATAAGGGTGACTCCTGAAGTGGGAAACTTTGAAAGATCTTCTCAACTCAGACACCTTTTACAATTAAACAAATACTCCTGAACAAACAGTGTAAAGTCTATATAGAACAAGAATATTATATGTCTGGATAATGATGTAAAGTCATGGGTTGCCCATCTCAGTATGGAGCAACCACTTCATCTTTACAGAAAGTGCATCTGACCCAAAGACATACAGTCCCTGATTACCTAATAATAACAGCTGGGAATAACCCCATCGAAGTGTCAGAAAAATAGTCTTCAGAGAAAAAAAAAAGATGGAATAACAGCAAACTCAGGTTACAGGCCAGACATCTGTGAACCTTCACTCAGAATGATAGACTTCTTTTTCCACCTGGAATGTTCCCACATGAGCCCCAATTTTAATTACCATTCTAAAAATAAAAGTGGCCTGTGTCTGTTTTGCTTTGCCTCCTAAAACACCAACCTGAGGCCATGAAGAGCTGAGGAAGACTACAGAAACTAAAGTGAACATCAGCCTGTGGAGTCAATCGTAACTCCCCCCAGCCAAAAGAATGGTGTTGTTACTCTGTATCAAATGACTGATTGCCTCTATCACTTGATGCCTGTCTTTGTGAGTAACCCAGTATCACCTCCTTAGTTAATTTCATTCTAAGGCTGGAAGACTTACTTCTTTTCTTTTAAAATATTTTAGTTTTCTGTGGCTCTTGGATACAGGAATAATAACAGCCGTTTCCATTCACATGGAATAAAACTATAGTCTAAAGTTTTTAGTAACTTGTCAGTTAAGCATGGAATCAAAGACTCAATAAGGTTTTTAAAAAGTAATAATTTATGCCATCTGGTTCTGTGGCAAAAGACTGCATAATTTTTCTAACTGCTCTAGAAACTGTGTGCGGGAAATTGTTGGCCACTGATCCATAGCATTTATGTCCACTTTTAATACCTTATTACCAATGGAGGCATTACTAAAGAACTTGCCCATAAGAATATTAACTAACATTCCTGAGTCACTCATAATAGTATCTTGAAAACAAATAATATTGCATGCCTCATCTTTTCCATATGCTCTCATATGTTTAAATATAGTTTTATGGTTGGCAATTGGCAGTTGGCAGTTGGAATTAATAAGTTGCTGTTGATAAGAACACTCGGCCTTCATTTTTTTTTTGTAAAAATCTATGTGTCATTTTATAATTAAATTGGTTTTCAACATTTGGGAATTTATTGTACTTTAACCATAATCTTTTTCCTACATCTCAAGCTAGTCAACCTGGTTGTCCTCCACAGTGGTAAACTTTCAGTTCTATATTTGAGTACTTACATAGGAACATATTTATTAGTAAGATTGTTTATATAACAATATTATTACTCTAGGATGCATTTGCAGCACTCGTGATTTTTGTGAAGCCACATGGATTCCTTTACTGTAGCTAATATTTGTGTCAAAGTGAAGTACATTACTGTGACCATTATTCATCACAATCACATGCCTGAGATGTACACAGTCAAACTGTCAAAGTGTCTATAATTGAGGAGCAGCGGTGTTGGGCTGTTTGTGGATGAATGCAACTTACTCTTTAATGTTTACTCAGTTTTAACTGCCAAAAATTTGGCCTTGCAGAAGTTGGAACTAGGGTACATTTATGTGACATAAGTTGGAACATTTTTCTGTGGCTAATGTATTTGTGAGAAAAAAACCTGAAATAAATTACTGTGGCTATTATCATTTTTTTTATCACAGATAGATATCTGAGGTACATGCAATCAAGAATATGGTTGTAACCATTGGGTACAGAGGCAGTCTGTGGATGAAAATGACTGACCATGCCCCTCTTGTCACAATCAAGTTTAAACAGTCATTAGTCTGTCTCTGCAGGACTAGTATGCATTTCTGTACAGCAAGTTAGAATACTTTACTGCAGTCATTTTTATCACAATCAGACATCTGTCAAGAATCTAAATGGCAATGCTCAGATATGCACTGAGCTACAACAGAATGGCATTAAATATACTGATTCCAAGGATATTGCCAATATCCTGGCAGATCGATTTAGTGCCAACTTCACCCCCCCTCACCCCCTAAGGGGCCCATCTCAGTACCAAAAGATTGCCAAATTCTGGTAATCATGGCCACACAGATAGAAGCCACACTCTCCAAAGCTAAGAATACAGCATCCATGGGACCAGATGACATCCCGGGCTGTGTACTACATGAACTACAAAATGAACTGGCACTTCACCTAAGTGTCATGTTTAATCATAGCCTCACCTCAGGCTTTGTGCCCACTGAGTGGCACACAGCTACAGTTATCCCACTCCACAAGGGGGGATCCACCTTGGATCCCGGGAACTACCATCCCATCAGTCTGACGAACCTGATCTGCAAGGGCATGGAACGCATTATCATGGAACTTATAAACAAAGACATTGGCAACCTGCAAACACTGGATCCCATCCAGTTTGGATTTGTGAAGGGCCAATCTTGTCTCCTGAACCTGATTGACTTCTTCAAATCAGTCTCCAGAGCTGTGGACAAGAGTTATGCAGTCCACACAGCCTATCTGGACCTCGCCAAGGCCTTCGACACCATTCCCCACTCTGGAATCATAGATAAACTTACTAAGCTGGGCATAAATCCCTACGTCACTCAATGGGTTGCCAACTGGCTTACTGACAGAACCCAGACTGTAAAAGTAGCTGACTCCAAATCCAGCTCCAGACAAGTGACAAGTGGAGTACCTCAGGGTTCAGTCCTAGGACTGCTCTTGTTTGGCATCTACTTCTCTGAAGTACAGGCCAACAATAAGGGACTCTGGCTAACAAAGTTTGCAGATGACTGCAAACTGGGAGCCATTACTGAATCCCCAAATGATGTGGATATTCTACAAAAGGGCCTTACAGAAACAGATGGTTGGTGCCAGAGCGATGGGCTCAAGCTCAATGCCAAGAAATGTATAGTTATCCCTTTTGGGAAAAAACATGTACCTATGAATTACCACATAGGTGGCAGTACACTAAACACCGAAAGTGTGATGAGAAACCTAGGGACATAGGTGGACAGTGGTCTCACCTTCAATAACCACAGCGCCACAACAGTCAGGAAATCCTTCTATGTGGCACACCTCATCACTAAGGGCTTTTCATCCAGAAAAAAGGAGGTGATTCTCCCACTGTACTCGTCCCTCATTAGACCCATTATAGAGTACAATGCCCCATTTGGTATGTGGCTCACAAGACATCTGCAACAGCTGGAAAGGCCGCAGAAATACCTCACTAAAAGAATCACAGGCCTAAAGCAGATGCCCTATACTGACCTAAAAAAACTCTAGCTATACTTTGTGGCATATTGTCTATCCAGAGGCAATCTCTGCTTAACATACAAGGCCATGGCAAATCCTGAGCTGTTGGACATGCTCAACTTAAAGAGCCACACGCACCAGGGATCTAAACCTTGTCATCACAATGAACAAAACATGCTAAAGGGATAGGTTCCTGACCCAGAGACTCCCCATACTCTGGAATACACTGCCCATACATGTCAAGCAGAGCGCCTCCTTGGCCCTCTTCAAAAGGAACCTTGACGATAGGATGGGAGATAGGAAATTTACCCCAGGGATCATGTCAGTCGCCCTGCTGGGTTCCAGGGAAGTAAATATTGTGGGAAGAAATATCCAGGGAATTATTATGGCTAGGCTTGTATAGGCCCTAGGGCTGATAGCCTAGTACCAACCTATGAATCTATTAATCTATGAGTACAGTATCACATGGTTGCAACCTGTTGGCCGATTCATCTTAAGGGTAAGAAAGTCGGGTTAGACATACATTACAGAGGAAAAATAAACACACGTGAAGGCAATCAATATAGTTAAAAACGGAAGAGGGGAACAACCCTCACTTCCTCCTTTATTATAAAGTGTATGATCATGTGACCTCTCTTGACCTCTCCACACCAACGATGTCAGTGTAAGAGCACACATACGATCATTCACTCTCTTTTATTATTATCAGCCAACACCCCCACTTGGTCTTACGCTGTATACAAATACATTTTAAGAACATATTTTTGGATAACTTTTCCTTCACATTCCAAATACATAATATATAAACTTTCCAATCTTCAATTTCGTAGCAGGTTTAGTAAAGATATTTGCAACCATGTCCGTTGTCGGGCAATATTCAATGCTTCTTTTGTCATCATTAAGTGCTGACCTGATAAAATGATACTTAATGTCAACATGTTTACATCTGTTTCGGCTTACTGGATTCTTCGACAAAGCGATTGCTCCTTGATTGTCCTCAGATATTGTTACTGGCACATACTTGCACTCTCCATCCATTCCACTCAACAGCTGCACAAGGTACAAACTCTCCTGTGTTGTTACTGCCAATGCCATGCACTCTGCCTCACATGTAGATAAAGCTACCGTTTGTTGCTTCTTTGATTTCCATGAAATAAAAGGCCCATTTCTATTGAGGCTAAAGCAATAACCTGTTGTACTACGTCTATCATTTTGATCTGTTGCACAATCTGCATCACTGTATGCTACAAGCTGCAGTTTCCCTTCACTTTTTTTGTAACACAGCTCTCTGTCCAATGTACCTTTTAAGTATCTTAACAGATATTTGGCTAGCGTTAAATGAGATTCACTCGATTGTGACAAATATTGTGAACGTTTACTTACAATCCAGCTAAGATCAGGTCTCGTGCTTGTCATAACATATATCAAACTACCCACAAGCTCACGATATTTTCTTGGATCTGTAGATTCACTGTCACATTCAAAGTTTGTTTTTTGTTCAGAAGGGGTACTTCTTACTTTACAATTAGACAGACCAAATTTCTCAAGAATTTTCGTGATGTACCTATTTTGGTTCATCTTTACTTCACTACTGTTCTGGGTAAAGTCAATGCCTAGAAAATGTCTTAGCTTTCCCAAATCTTTCATTTTAAATCTAGCTTTGAGCATTTCCTTTACATTGTTTAGTGATTCATTGTCACTAGCTGCTATAATGAGATCGTCAACCCATACAATTAGGACTATTTTCTCATTTTCAGTTTGTTTAGTGTATACACGGTGGTCTGCAGGGTTTTAGATAAAACTATTTTCACAAAGATAATCATGAAAAATTTTGTTCCAGTTATGCCCTGACTGTTTCAGTCCGTACAATGACTTATTCAGTTTACAAACCAATTTTTCATCATTATTTCATTTCTTTTCAAAACCTTCAGGTTGCTCCATATACACCTCACAGTCAATAGGAGCATGTGAATAGGCCGTTTGTGCATCCATCTGGTGCAATTCTAAGTCGTACTGAGCTGCCATCTGCATTGGACTGGGTACAGATGTCATACTCGCAGTTGGTGCAAATGTTTCATTATAATCTATACCAGCGACTTGACTGTAGCCTTTAGCTACATACCTAGCTTTGTAAGTCTCAGTATTATCTACATTGTCTTTTACAGAGAAAACCCATCTACTACCCACCCACCACCCCCCCCCCCACACTGCATTTATATCTTGTGGTAGTGTGGAGAGTGTAAATGTGTTGTTTTCCTTTAAAGACTTAAGTTCCTCCTTCATGGATTTGACCCACTTTTCCGAGTTAAACAAAGTCATGGCTTCCTTAATGCTCTGCGGTGTGTTGCATATTAATCGGTAACAATAGTCAACATTAACTGTCACATAATCGTCGTTTTCAACTTTAGACTCATAATCCTTCAAGTATGCAGGTGGTTTTCTCTCTCTCTTAGACTACTGTGTAACCTGCCTTTCCTCTTCTTGCCTTATTTTAGTGTTTCCTTCATTCATTATATATTCAGTGTGATTCACGTGTATTTCTTTTGTGGTTTGACTATCAGCTTTTGATTCTGACAACATGCACACTTCTTCTGGTATTAAGATCTTCATCCATCACTTTTGGGTCTGTCTGAATCTGACATTCAGCTACATTCTTAGTAAAGAACTTGGCTAACCTTTGTCTAAGGACCCTTCCTGTGTCAGGATAATAGACTAGATAAATAAGGGCTGTTTTTATCATATCCAGCAAAGATTCCCTTATCACATCTTGGGTCTAACTTCTTTTTATCTTGACTGTATGCATAACACACTGATCCAAATTCTCTCATCCTTGAAAGATCAGGTTTCTTTCCTGTTAGCATGAAGAATGGGGTCTGTCCCACATGCCTGTTATAACATCTGTTGCGAATAAAAGCAGCAGTCATTGCTGCATATGTCCACAACTCTTTAGTTAAGTCACTCTCTATCAACATACACCTTGCCATTTTGAACAGTGTTCTCCAATTTCTCTCTGCTGTCCCATTCTGATGGGGTGAGTAAGGTGCTGATGTTTTGTGTCTTATAACATTTTTACTCAATAGCGACTGAAAGTCTTTCGACAGGAACTCAGTGCCATTATCTGATCTGATACACTTTACCTTCCCATAAGGGGCTGAATCTACAATAAACTTATCAGTCACCTTGACTGTATCACTCTTGGCTTTCAGAAAGTCGACAAATATTACACCCGAGTAGTCATCAGTAAATGCTAAAGTGTACTTAAAGCCATCTTTTGCTACTGGCTCAATTGGGCCTACCAAATCAGTATGGACTAGTTCAAACACAACTTTTGCTCTTGCATCTGGTTCTCTGTTTCTGCTCTGTACAAATTTCCCTTGCATACAGGTTTCACAATCCAGGTTAGGTCTTTCAGCTTTACCTTTAATTTTCATTCCTTTTACCACTTTTTCTAGTTTTGACACATCTTCGAAATTACAGTGACCAAGCATTTTGCCATGCTTGAATGTCATAACAGCTCTGAGATCATCATAATGTATCTCACTATCGTTTTCTTCATCATACGTGTCTAAATAACAGAGTCTATCACACTCAATTATGTCAAACCTGGTGCCGCTTTTATATGTGTCTAAATAACAGAGTCTATCACACTCAGTTATGTCAAACCTGGTGCCGCTTTTATATGTGTCTAAATAACAGAGTCTATCACACTCAATTATGTCAAACCTGGTGCCATTTTTGTAGATGGGTTGGTCCCAGCCTTGTTTAAAGTTGATCGAGGCCCCTTTGGACGTTGCTGCCTTAACAGAAAAAATGCTTTGTGGATACGTCGGGATATACAATGCCTGAGTCATCATCACCTTTACTTTATGCCCCTCTGTGTTTAACAGCTATACCTCTGCATTACCTCTCTTCTGTGTGGCCTCACAGGCTCTTGTTCCATCAGTTAATTCCACATTGTGTTCCTCCGGTTGGAAAGTTGCATCAAAGTATTTAAACTTTTTCAGGTCGTTAATTATGTATGACGTGGCACCAGTGTTCAACATTAATCCCTTCTGTTTTAATTCACGAATTTGATGCTCATTTATTCTGAAGACAAATGTGTGATCATCCATGTCAGTTGCTTGTTTCACATTGTCTTTCTTCTTTCATCTACAGTTACTGTCCCTGTGGCGAGAGTTTTTACACAAACTACACCACTGTCTCTGGCCTTTATATTCTCTCCGGCATTCTCGTGCCTTGTGTCCCTTTTGGCCACAGTTATAGCATATAATCTCTGCTTTTACTCTTTCCCCAAGGCCACTTGCTTTCATCACATTATCATTACTTACGTTGGCATTAAATTTCTCGGTATGTTCATAGCTTCTTAACCTTGTTTTGAACTCACCAAAGCTCAACTTATCATCATCTTGCATGATGTGGACTGCAAATGGTTTAAAAGTTTCAGGCAACCCTTTCAGAATCATCGCAATTAGTAATCCATCACTGAGGTTGTCCCCAGCATTTCTAAGTGCCATAATGGCCGTCTCGGCCCTAATAATATAGTCTGTGACACTTTCACTGGTGGCCTTCTGGAGGCTTGTTAATTCGGTGTATAGGCTTATTACCCATGGCTTCCCTTTCCCGGCATAATGGTCTCTTAGGATCTGAAGCGCTTCTCTACTGTCATCTGCGGCCTCTCTCATGACAAGGGACAAACTTTTGTCGTCTAAGAACTGCATTAGTTCCGCATATGCCTCCTCATTGTTCTCAGCATCTTTGTTTCCTTTTTCCTCATTCTCGTCATCCTCTGTGTCCTGCTGCACATTTCATAAAATGGCATCCTTCAGCCCTAGCAAGTGCAGGTGTCCCAGAAACTTTGTCTCCCACAACTCGTAATTCTTCTCATCTCTGTTGAAACATAGTCTATGCCTTCGGCTTCCTACTTCCTCCTGGGCTTATAATCTGTTGGCGGTATCATCTTAAGGGTAAGAAAGTCAGGTTAGACATACATTACAGAGGAAAAATAAACACACGTGAAGGCAATCAATCTGGTTAAAAACGGAAGAGGGGAACAACCCTCACTTCATCCTTTATTATAAAGCACATGGTCATGTGACCTCTCTTGACCTCTCCACACCAACGACATCAGTGTAAGAGCACACATACGATCATTCACTCTCTTTTATTATCAGCCAACACAACCCATGGGCATGGAAATGGGCAGATTATAATGAAGCAGCTTAGGTTTTTATGGTTGAAATCTTCTTAAATGAGTAATTTTGTCATTACTAGAAAGCTATTTACATATTTCAGGCTTAGGTCCTGCCTAGGAGTTGAATGCATCTGTTGAAATAATTCTTGTTACTTTCATGTTGCAGAATATGTTCTGCAAAGTATTGTAAAGATAATGCTTTCATGAGTACATGTACTTTAGATTTGATTTTACATATATTCCAAATGATGTACTACAACTTTCCCAAGATACTTTCTTGTCCAGTACTGCACTATAGGATCATAGGTATATGTTTTCTTGGGCATTCTGAAAAAGGTCCATCTGAAATAGCTCAGTCATATGGCCAATATTTTTTTCACTTTACTAAAAACTTCTCAAGTCAACTCTGGACTACACACACACACACACACACACACACACACACACACACACACACACACACACTAAATAAATAGCAGTTAAAATATAATTTCATACCACTAAGTTAATAGTTTTGGCAGTAGCACTTACAATGGAAATACAAGTTATCCATCTGATTTTTATTTGCATTAGGCTTTCATTATCAAACTGACAGAAGTTCTTGCTCACTTTATACTGGAAATGCTGAACAGTTAATACACACAAGTGCATAAATACAAACAACACGGTAAAATACCTTGGCTGTTCTTGCTATTTATATAACCATAACTACTCAAAGGCTAGTGCTAATGATGGTGCTATGCAATAGGTTATTGTTTCTACAAGTTAAAAACTACAAAATAAAAGGTATAGTTCCTTTTACAGCATAACAGAATTAGATCCCCTTCACTGTGTTATTTAGGATTTTCAATTTAATGATATTAATGATGATTAGACTTACTTAAAAGAATGCAAATTTTCTCAAAATGGACACAGTGTCAAAAGCCCTTCATACTTACATCCTGGAACACATTTTTATACAAAGAACTGTTCAAAAAGATAGATTTATATTCTGCAGCACACATTCTAGCTATAACAATTTGTTGAAAATGTGCATTACTTTATTAGTATAATTTGGAGCACCTACTTTAGAAATTGAAAACAGCCTGAAATATATAAACTATCTTTCCTATAAAATAGTCTCGTTATATAACTACTTCCCATACACTCAGCACATAATCTAATATTTACTGCACACACTTACCTTATACACAGGGAGCACTCAAAATCAGATACAGTTAGAGCAGACAAAGGTCCAGAGCTGGCAGACCTGTCCCTTTCAGAGTCAACCTCCTCATCTGTTTCAATGCAAACAAAGAGAAAGATGATCACTGTCAGTGGGTGAGCAAGTAAGATGCTCCTAGCTAACAGCAGATGAACAAACAGGTGGGCATTTTAAGTCCACATCAGAATAGTGCAGTGGCTAGCATTACACTTTGATTACAGCTCAGTGTGTGTGTGTGTGGGGGGGGGGGGGGGGGTGTTTGTGTGTGTGTGTGTGTGTGTGTGTGTGTGTGTGTGTGTGTGGTGGGTTACTACAATCCTGAGCCAACAATGCCTAACTTAAATGACCTACTAATTAACCAAGTGGTAAATACATTTTCTGTGTCATGTCTAAACAAGTAAGAATACTTCTCCCAACATCAAAGTATTATTTTTGTCACTCACTACACAACTGCAACATTTAACATGTAAAGCGTAACTCAGTACCTATTTCTTTCTTCTGATAAGGCTCAACAATGCAATTCCATTTTGCCTCATCAGTTGTAAAACAAAATTAACTGAAAAAAAGAAAACTGTGTGAAGTGCACTTGTTTAGTGAGTAGACAGCATCTGTAATTGGTTACACTTATTATGCACCAGATTGTTCAGTTTGCAACAGTGAGGCATACCATTTACAAATCAGGCAATGATACAAGCAGATGGCAATGTTTAAGTGGCAAACATATTAATCAGGGAATGTGGTGTACAAGAGAAATACAAATATGATGATGCATATTAAGTAAAATATGCTTAATTAAACACATTGCATCATGGTAAAACCATTTAATTGTTTTAAGAGAATTTTACAGTGTACAAGCAGGAACAGCTTCCAGACATGTACAGAGGAAGAGGGTAATATCCAAAGATACAACACAGAAGGCTAAAATGAAATGTAATGAAACATTTTTCCACTGAGAGGGCTGTGAAAGGTGGAAACTTCCCTCCTAAAGCATAAGACAGCCTTGAAATAATTATTGTACCAGATGGAAAAAAGAAATAAGATGTTCGCTAATAAGGATCTACATTTTAGCAGAGAGTATAAACATAAGCAGATTAAGTGTGCCATCAAAATCTATGGTTCTGTTAATATTACATAGGTTCATAGGTAGGTACTAGGCTATTGGCCCTATGGCCTATATAAGCTTAGCCAAAAGGTACCCTGGCTTTTGCCACCCAAGAAAATTATTTTCCTGTGCCACTGTCATGGTCATAATATAGATGTCGTCCATCAAAAATAGTAACATTATCTGTTGTAAAAAGGCAAAGAAGTCATACGAAGTTTGAACAAAACTGATGATTCAGAATGGATCTGAAAGCAGCGACAACATACATATGTGTCAATGGGATGTGCACACTGAGTAGTATGCCTAGATTCACAAAAGTAGGAGCTATAAAATGTCAACTGGCAAGTGTTAAGTATGTATTTAAAAGTGGATGTCAAATTCAGAATATGTGCCTTCAAGTGTACTGCTATGATGAGTGTGACAACATTCTCACAGCAGTTGGGTAGATAAGTTTATATTGCCAACTAATGTTATGCGTAAGGATGCCACGTGAAATAATTTTATACGTAAGGATGCTACATGAAAGTAGAAAACCAGGAAGATGGTGTCTTACCTGAAGGACCATTAGTATCTCACCTGAAAGTGTGGAGTGTGAGAGTTTAGTCAGGGCTAATATGCAGGTGTACCTTGAGGAAGTACCTATTTGTCCAGCTGCTGCACCAGGGAAAGGGCCACAGCTTTGGACACTATTTTCAAAAGACAGCGCATATCGTGGAGGGTTTGTGTGTACTGAACACTGTGGAAGTAAATGTAGTCATTTGTTTTATTTCAAACTTGAAAAAAAGAGAGCAGATGTTTTGTTTTTGTCAGACTATGTGGAATTATTGACTATATAAGTGTTCTTATGTCTTCTACCAGCAATGTCTCTTTGGATTTACATGATATAGAAAAAAACAAAGTTAATTATAGAAATGGTGTAAAAATAGCATCAATATGCACAGAAAAAAGTTAAAAGTGGAAAGAGAAACAAAAATGCAGGGAACAAATTGAAAGGGTAACCAATGGTGGCATTATTCCCTCAAAAAAGTAGATGAATCCCTCTAGAAGCAAGTTTTAAGCTTGCCTTTGTAGCAGGGTTTAGTCTGTCAGATGGATATTGCTTAGTATGCTATCAAGTGTACTCTCTGATTTATTGAAACCTTCTCTCAAGAAACTAATACTGAGAGTCTACATATGAAACAGCACTGTCATGTGAAACAAAAATCAGTAGGTCATTAAAGACCGTCTACACCACATCACTTGAAGCCTGTGAAAAATCAGTAATCCAAATGGTTTGCAACTGCAGGTTTTGCAGCCCAAAACTGACATGGAAACCTACCCTATTCTGTGTCATAAGGAGAATAAGCATGGGGCCTAAGATGCAAGTATTGTAAAAATTGCAATTTGATGCAGTTTAATCTTAGCCTGAATATAGGAAAATTAATGGACAGGAAACTGGATATGATATGTAAGCATATTGCTTTGGTGGTACAGAAACTCAATTAAATTTTTAGAGTAAAGGAAGGGCAAAATGGGGATGAGAGAGAGAAATGAGAAATGCAGCTATTGTATGCCAACAACCAGGCAATCAAGAGAGACTACCCATCTTCTGCTAGCAGTAAGTATGTACATATATATTTATATATGCATTGATGTATGTACCTATGCATGTGTGCACATACTAATGTACAGAATTACCAAAGCACATCCAAGAAGAACAATCAGTTTAAACCCAGAAGAAAACAAAGCACAATCTGCAACACTGCAACAGCTGACTGCTTTTCCTAGTATGGAAGCTTTATAGCCACAGAAGTGACAGAATGAGATGCAGGGCAAAGCTTAGGGTTCATCACAACATATTTACCTTGCAAAGCACAGGTCAGTGGTAGGCATAGGTAGATAACACAAATTAGCATAAAACTGAGGTGATGGGTCAGTAAATTGGAAGATGGGAATAGTAAAAAGGATGTGTTACAGAGGGTGAAGAAGAGGAGAAGTTAGGCAGATGCACTAAGTGAGGGTCAGAAAATGTGGCTAAGGGTATTGAGGGGTAAATGTTGGATCTGTAAACTAGGAGGAGGTTAGCAGATTACTCCATGGTGAGGGAGCTTACATGGAGCCAGAATCAGGTGCCAGAGGGAAGGACACAGTGAGGGTGGCAAAGGATAGGAAGCAGCAGAAGAATAAAATTAAACCAACCAAGTAGACAGACATACAGAAGGCAGTTTTAAGTAGTCAGACAGAACAACAAGATCATAGAATGAGGTAGTGGATTATAGAATACCAGTGATGGAAGGAAGGAGACAGGAGGCAGGATGGAAGAGGAAAGATAAAGAATGCTGATGATGAAGGAAAGCAAACATTTAAGAGCAGCGTTGAGAGAGTCAGGTAGCAAGTTAGCAAGAAAGGTAATTTAAGGGGTATACAGAGACAGGAAGACTTGACAGAAATAAGAGGATGACCACACAAGTGAAGAAAGACTGTCACAAATAGCAGAAACTGGCTGAAAAATCCACTTTATTCGAACACAGATATTAGCGCTTTCGTTCCAGTTAATATTTAGTCAGGAACTTCATCAGATACCATTCATAACATGTACAGGAAAGGAAAACAAAGGACATTCAAAATGTGTACAGAAAAGGAAAACAAAAGACATTCATAACGTGTACAGGAAAGGAAAACAAAAGGCATTCATAACGTACAGGAAAGGAAAACAAAATGCATTCATGACATGTACAGGAAAGGAAAAGAAAAGGCATTCATAACAAGTACAGGAAAAGAAAAACAAAAGACATTTAAAACATACAGGAAAGGAAAAGAAAATGCATTCATAACATATACAGAAAAGGAAAACAAAAGGCATTCATGATGTGTACAGGAAAGGAAAACTAAAGGCATTCATGACGTGTACAGGAAAGGAAAACAAAAGGCATTCATAACGTGTACAGGAAAGGAAAATTAAAGGCATTCATGACGTGTACAGGTAAGGAAAATTAAAGGCATTCATAACGTGTACAGGAAAGGAAAATTAAAGGCATTCATGACGTGTACAGGAAAGGAAAACAAAGGTATTATAGACATGTACAGGAAAGGAAAACATGCTCTGGCAGTTTGGCACCACAGTTAGTGGAAAAGTCTACAAAGAAAAGAAAGTAGGAAATATGCCCATCAATAGTTAACTGTGAATGGCGGGAAGGATTAGTAGGAAGCAGAAAGATGGATTCCATCACCAAGGATATTAAATGAAGGAAGAATAGAAAGAGGCCTCAGCTGCAAAAACAGTCCCACAATGACTCTTAAAATCATGGATAATGTAGCCAAAGAGATTGGGGAGCAGGCTGTATGAATATGTGCCACTACATGAGTAAAGAAATGGCTTGTCACTGGGGACAGTTATTAAGTCATAGATAAAAAAAACATGGATGTGGCAGATGGAAGTAAAGAAATGAGTTACACTGTGGTGTGTTCTGAAGTGGGGCCTCTACCCATAGCTGGCATACCAAAAGGCAAAAGATTATGAAGATTAGCTACAAGATGAATGGTTAATGTAACATCAAGGTTTAATATGAGACTATGGAGATATGTAAAAAAGATAAAAAGCACTATATCACTGAAAGAATCCACCACAGTCCACAGGAGATTGCTTTGTCAGAACTTTAAAGGTTGATTTCAAATAGTAAATTAAACTACGGCAGAAGGGGAGGCAGAAAATTAAGACAGGACAGAAGGAACAAAAGACAGAAAAGAGGAAAGTGGAGAGACAAAGTTTGCTATAGGGCAGTGGTCCCCAACCACCGGGCCATGGATTATTTGGTACCAGGCTGCACAGAAAGAATAAAAAACTTTTTTATGTTGGGCACCAGACTATTCAGAAAAAAGTGTGTGTGTATATGTATTTGTATGAGTGTGTTTATGTTTCTGTATGCATGTGTGAGTGAATGCGTGCATGAAAGCAGAATGTATGTGTGCGTGAAAGCAGAAGAGACTGTGTAAGTGTATATTAGAGAGAGTGAACAGTAAGATTGATTGAACCATTATTTTACACTCACTAAACAGTGCTTTTTGCTGTTTAGTGACTATAAAATAAAAATAAATTAAACCAAAAAATGCGTGTGTGTGTGTGTGTGTGTGTGTGTGTATGTGTGTGTGTGTGTGTGTGTGTGTGTGTGTGTGTGTGTGTGTGTGTGTGTGTGTGTCTGTGTGTGAGACAGAGAACGTGAAGAGTGATTCCTGGCAGTAGCAGCAGAAGCATATATTTAAGAGGTTTCTGTACCTCTTGACTATGCCTCTCAAGTTCAACCCCTCTGTACAAGATATCTCGACAGAACCAGAAATAACGGGGGACAAATGACCAAACATAAGGACAGATTTTAAATATTATTCTTATAAACTTAGAAAGTTGCTAGAACAACAGGAATTCCATTAGCATATATTATCTGAATTATATGAAGTCTGAAACTCAAATGCCTGTCATTATTTAATGACTTCAATCCCCAGAAAACTACACATTTTATGAGGATAGGACCAAACATATGAGCGAAAAAATCTGGACAGTTGAAAGGTATGCTCTGTTCACTCTTAGCTCAAGATATCTAGATATACCTAAAATAAATGGGGAACAAAGCCTCAAATTTGGAACATATTTTACTTGATTATTAGGATTTGTGTTAGCATACATTTTCTGAGACAGAAGTGTGTGTGCGAGAGTGAGTGAGAGCGACAGTAAAGAGGTTTGCATACCTCTGGACCTTTCAGCTGAAGAAATCTGGATAAACCCTAAAATAAAGGGGGAACAAAGGTTCAAAAATAGGAACAGATTTGAATTACTGCTCTTACAAAATTACAAACTTGCTTAAATAAAAGGATTTGTATTGGCATGAATGTTCTGAAGAAAGTAATAGTCTGAAACTGAAATGCATGCCATTATTTAGTAACTTCAATCTCTGATGACTGGCAACAAACCAAATATTTTAGGAGTATGGAACCAAAAATAAAGAAAACGCCTGGATATTTTTTAAGTGTTATATTTTGGATGTAAAATGCTTCCTCCAATACAATTAACATATATTACAGCAAAGTTGAATCATTAGGCGGAGGAATTATTTTACATCCAAAATATATAAAAAAATATAGTAATAAATTAAATATAGTATAACAACAAACTGGAGATCGACCACCACGTAAAAACGAATTCTTTACTGAAGTAAAAGAATGAGCGCTTTCGCGTGCATCCAAAGGCACGCTTCTTCAGATTGAATATAGAGTAATGCTATCTCTCTATATATATACACAACTGAAGTTAATTGCTTTAATCAATCAATCTAGATCCTTAATTAATTAATTAATTAATTAATTAATTAATTAATTAATTGACAGAAATGTTTTCAGTGCAGTTCTAGGGTGTCTCAAACATTGAGCTTGTGAAATAGCAAGCAAACTGACAAACAAAAAACAAAATACAAAATGTTTTAACCATCAAGCTAACTACTGAAGAGCTGTCAAAGCATATATGTCTAATATTGTCTAAAATATATACTGACATCCAAAAGTTTTTTTTAAAAAACATCAATTGTTAGACAGAGTTATATGTATATATTGTGTATTTTGCCTAACTATTTGATTTTTATAAAAATATATATGTATAACATAATTAATGTTCAAAACCAACCAATACAAACTAATCTAGATATAAAAACTTCCAAATATTGTAGCTATGTTGAAGAATACATATAAATATGCGGTATAAGCTATAAGTTATATACATAAAAACATTTCTTAATCAAAACTATGATAAAATACATTAAACAGCCCCTTACAGAACTATAACTCATCCTTGACCATCTAGATATCATGTGAAGATGAAGGTATGTAAAAAATTCATTGAAGCATAAAAATGTATATATATAAATAAATAACAAATAAATAAACTGAATTTTCATGTTGTATATACAGTATAATATATCAAGTTAATTAAAATTGATGCTTATATTGTGATTAAACAATGTCAAACATTGTAGAAAGACAAAGACATAAAAACAATAAGGGAAAAAGCATATTCCATATAAATAAAATATATATGAGCGCCTCTACAATAGAAATAGTTGTTAATATTTCAGTTTCTTTAAAAATGATCTAATACTAACATAAGTATTTAAACCTGGATAATTTTGTGCCCTAAACCTGAAAATCCAGTCTAGTTCCAAGTTCTCTAAATCATTAAAGTTGTCACCTTTCCTAGTATTTAGTTCTCTTTTTTGTAACACCCTAAAAACAAACTTATGTTCTGGGAATTCTATAATGTGCTTTGACAGAGCATTCTTATGGTCTGCCTTCCTAATTGCATATAAATGCTCTTGTATTCTATCTTTAAATCTTCTTGTCGTCATGCCTATGTAAAAGGCAGGACATGACTCACAAGTGGCCAGATAGATGACATTACTGTCCTCACAATTAGCTGAACATCTGAATTCAAATTTAAATAATAATTCAGGGTGTAAGAAACTTTTATCTTTGGATATCCATTGGCAGGAATTACATTTTCCACATGGATAGGTGCCCATAATATTGTTATTGATCAGACTAAAAAATCTCTTTTCATTACATAATATTCTTTTTAAGTTCTTTGTGTTTATATATATAAAAGTTGGTCTTCCACCTATTAATTGTTTAATTTCATCATTGGTAACCAAAATTGACCAGTTTTTCATAATAATGTCTGTTAGATATTTGTTGTCACTCGTATAACTAATTATACATCTAACTTTAGATGAATCAAATTGTGTATGATATCCAGTGTACCTGTTGGAAACGTTATACTTCCTATGTGATGTGCAACCATCAGTAAACAACTCTTTAGTTCTGGCAACCATCTCAGGATTGTAACCTCTATCTAAAAAGAGTTGTTCTAATTTATCAAATTCAGTATTACGTTCATCTTCCTCTTGACATATCCTGTTAATTCTAGTGTATTGCCCCTTAACAATATTTTTGAAAATAAATCTAGGAAGAATGCTTTCATATTGTAATAATGTATTTTTCCAGCATTTTTTCCTATAAAGTGCTGTTTTTAGTCCACCTACCTGATAGGTATGCTCTGTTCACTCTTAGCTCAAGATATCTAGATATACCTAAAATAAATGGGGAACAAAGCCTCAAATCTGGAACATATTTTACTTGATAATTAGGATTTGTGTTAGCATACATTTTCTGAAACAGAAGTGTGCGTGAGAGAGTGAGTGAGAGCGACAGTAAAGAGGTTTGCATACCTCTGGACCTTTCAGCTGAAGAAATCTGGATAAACCCTAAAATAAAGGGGGAACAAAGGTTCAAAAATAGGAACAGATTTGAATTACTGCTCTTACAAAATTACAAACTTGCTTAAATAAAAGGATTTGTATTGGCATGAATGTTCTGAAGAAAGTAATAGTCTGAAACTGAAATGCATGCCATTATTTAGTAACTTCAATCTCTGATGACTGGCAACAAACCAAATGTTTTAGGAGTATGGAACCAAAAATAAAGAAAACGCCTGGATATTTTTTAAGTGTTATATTTTGAATGTAAAATGCTTCCTCCAATACAATTAACATATATTACAGCAAAGTTGAATCATTAGGCGGAGTAATTATTTTACATCCAAAATATATAAAAAATATAGTAATAAATGAAATATAAATAAATAATACACAACAATTTTACAGACAGCCCATTCTCTAAGTGCAATAATGCCTTCCAGGGTATGTGTTAATGTGTAATCAGTGCCCTTCCAGGGATGTACAGGACCTCCGCCTGTGGTGTTGGGCCTCATAACACCCCTGGGCAGACGTTAATTACACATTAACACACACCCTGGAAGCATTATTGCTTGATGCGCACACAATGGCCAGTCCGTGGAAAATTGTCTTACATGAAACCGGTCTGTGGTGCAAAAAAGGTTGGAGGCCACTGCTATAGGTGACTAAAAAGCAATCCTGTGCAAGGTAGAGTCTAGTTAGTAACCTGGAAAAGGTGATATATTCCCTTGTAATTAAATATTTGTGGAAAGGTCCCTATAGTGTTAAATGATAACTTGTGGGTTACTCATCAGTGAAGCTATGCTGGTGGAACAATTTTTTGCATAGTTTTGTTATACAAAGGTCAGTTCTTGTCTCATACCAGCAGAGGTACTGACATGTAAAGATATGCTATGGTACTACAAAACCTATAAAAATGTAAATAAATGTGTCCCTATCAGCTGACTGAGTTTTCAGAAACTCCAACTCCATATGGGCAAGACCATATGATCGAGTTTTTGAAAACTCAAAGCTTTTGAATGGAAATCGCAGTACAGGGAGGACCTGGAAATTTACCCTTTTCCTTCACTGTAGTGCGATCTCGAAGTTAGTATATATATAATTTGCAGGGGGTGTGGGGGTGTAAGGGTGCTTGCTCCCCCCCCTGCATAAGTGTAAAAAGGTAAATATTTATTTTTTGATGTTTGAGTTTTCGGAACTCAATCATATGGTGTCTTCGATATTTTTTTTTTAGTTTCCAAAATGTCTATCATCTGACATAGACCCAAAAAAAATACATAAATAAAACAAAAGTAGCCTCTTTACTTACATGAGACAAGAAATGTTCAATTTTGGTGCATTCAAAATCACAGTAGTCTTGTTGACAAAGAAAAAAGCTACAAAGGCCTCCTCAAACCTTGCAACCATTTCAAGCTTACTGAAATTCCAGGGACACTGCACCCTAGAAATGTGGCAAGATCTTTTACAACAATCTAATTTCTAAAACCTAGTCTTTTTTCCTAAGTTACATACCACCTTTATAAAAGTGGATTGCACCAGTCATGAAAGCAAGCTGAATGCTTTACATACACGGTGAAGCTACTGAACTGCCAAGGACTATGGTCAGCTATCTTCTCATGAAGTAAAGACTCTGTCAGACCAGACTGCACTGCCTGGAATCCAGGTTGCATAATTTGGCCAGTTCAGATCAATAAATAATAATAAACTAAGCAGTTATAGAGTCAGAGGGAATGATGACATGCATTCCTTTTTATTTTATTTTATTGTTAAAATGAATAAGAGAACAAATCCAGCATAAACTCGTTTCAGTTATGACTCATGCCACAAGGACAAAAATAAACACACTATGCATATATTAGCTAGAGTTTAAATACAATACATTGATTTCTGTTCTGTTAAAAACAGAACAGAAAAAAAATATCCATATTTTTGCAGGAGCCAAGTCTCCCCAGCACCCTCAAACTCTCAGCTCTAAATATACTAACTTTACAATTGCCCAGCAGTGTAGGTAAGAAATTTTCCCTATATGCACTGCTCTGTGATCTCACTTTCATGGACTTATATTGTCCCTCTCATTGTACCTCAACAATTTCCAGTAAACCAACTGCAGTCCCCAAAACAAAATAAAGTTTAAAATCCCATAGATGCAAGAAACAATACTTCCTCACCTGCACTGCTAAGGGACAATACACAGAAAACTTTCAAGGTTCCATTAAGTTGTATATTATATACACCAATTCTGAGACTGCATGATATCAGGGAAAGGGCATATTCCGCAACCCTGACAATTCTGCAGTCTCGCACAGCTGTCAAACATCTGCTTAGCCAATCAAACTTTGTCAACTAAACAGATGTCAGCTAAAGTGGCATTCAAATTCAGTGCTTATATATAGCGTGGATATAAAATATTTACACACCTCTCTTATAATGCCAGGTTTTTGTGATATATAAAAATGAGACCACAATAAATAATTTCAAAACTTTTCCCACCTTTAATGTGACCTATAACCTGTACAATTCAATTGAAAAACAAACAAATATGTTAGGGGTAAAATATAAAAAAAAAAAACGTGCAATAATCTAATTGCATAAGTGTGCACACCCTTAAACTAATACTTTGTTGAAGCACCTTTTGATTTAATTACAGCAGGTTTTCTGTGGAAGGCTCCAAAATATCTTGATATGGCACCTGACCAATTGTTTTCTGTTCTACTGGTTTCCCCTTAATTTGGATATCCATTGCTCTGTCCTGTTGTGGTGCTTTCTACTTTTGATTTTCTACACTGAATCCTTCACTTTGCAGGTACTTCATAACCTCAGTTTCTATTTCTTTAACTTCTCCATTATTAATCTCCTTTTCTACTTTTCCTCTTTGTCTTTTTATTTTTTGTATTGTAAAGTTTTCCATGTCCGGATTACTTTGCATGTATTTCTCTTCAAATATCTTTGGTGCTGCTCTTTTTGTATTGATTAGTTTTGCTTTTTTCTTTGCATAAATATTACGCCATAGTAAATCTCTTTTTCTTTCCCATGTCCATATTTCTTCTTCAGATGTCTCCTAATTTTACTGTTTCTCCTTACTTTGGGGACTCACTGCATCATGCTGTGATGTAACCTGTGTTAGACCTTCTACACCAAATCCTTCACTTTGCAGGTACTCCATAACTTCAACTTCTATTTTTTTAACTTCTACTTTACTAATCTTCTTTTGTACGTTCCATCTTTGTGATATTATTTTTTTGATTGTGAAAGTCTCCATATCTGGATCCCTTTGCCTGTATTTCTATTTGAATATCTTTGGGTCTGCCTTCTTTATATTGATTTGGCTTTCTCCTTTGCCTAAACATTGCCCTATATCAAATCTCTCTTTCTTTCCCATGTCCATATTTCTTTTTATACTTTTCAAATATCTCTATGTTTTGTTGTTTACATTTTCACACTTCGTCAGATGCTTATTTTTTCAAACAGATCAAAGTTTCTTGATCTATATACTGTTTTTCACAAATCTGTTGTATTTATGAACGCAAATTTTCATTTGAAGCTTCTGACAGTTTTTCTTGTGGAAGTATTTTTCTTTCCTCTAATTTCTGTCTTAATCATTTTGTATATCTTGTGTCTGAAAATTCTGGGCGTTTTTCATAATCATCAATAGTCCACTCTATCATCTTTATGGCTCTTCTTTGGCCTATCAGTTTCTGTGATTTTTGTGGACTGCTATTTCCTTCTACAACAGCGGGGCCATCCTCCCCCTGGGCCTGGCCTGGACCCAGTGAAGGAATGTTTCCATATTTTGAGGATTCTACACTGTCATTTTTTCCAGTCCTGGCACCAGTGTGCCTACCAGGATTGGGCACTTTTCTATGCTGGGTCTTGTGCACCCAGCTATCTATTAATTTTTGTTCTACCTCTGCCCATGATATATAAATACAGTCTATATATCCGTGTCACCTTATTGAGATTTTGTAAAAACAAGGTCCACCTCGCGAAGGTACCCACTGTCAGTTGCACATGGATGGTCTCCGATACTTCGTGCAATGCCACTAACCTGGAGGTGTGGATATCCTTGATAAATATGGAAACTCCCCCTCCTTTTGTGTTTCGGTCTGGGTTTTGGGGCCGAAAAGTATGATATGAGGTATAACCTGGTAGTGCTGGGGTGCTCTCTGGAGCTTTGAACCAGGTTTCTGTCACTGCACAGATATCGATGTTCTCCATATTGAGAAGAGCTTTGAGTGCATGCATCTTGAGGTTAAGACTTCTGGCATTTAGCAGCATTACCCTTAGTTTCTTATTCCTTGGGCTGTCTATGGAGGTGGGTTTGACTTTTGAGCCTTGCCTAAAAAAGGCACTATGGGGGTGGCAAGAGCCTTTGCCAATATCCGAAAGCCCAGGGGTGACAGGTGCAAGCCGTCCCTAGCGAAGCAACGTGGCTTGTCGAGCATGTCATCCCAGGCTGGCAGACACTGGATCCCCTTTGAATGACACCAAAATTTTAGCCAATTGTTAAAATCAATCATTTTGTCTTTATACTGTGGCATCATTCTAGGTGAGGGTAAGATGCTGCTCAAGGTCATGGTCATACCGGCCTGGGCTACATGATCAGAGAGTGCCTCTATGTCTCTTTTCTTGTAGTCGAGGGAGGTACGTCTCAGGTCATTCACGCCAGCATGTACAATGACTAAGTCATATTTGTATTTGCTTTGGAGTTACCTGAGTGCTTGCGTTATGTGGCAGATCCTAGCACCCGACAGGCAGCTCACTGTGACCTTCTCTTTATTCAGCCTGGTGAGCAGGACATCAGTGTGTCTGACAATAGAGTCACCTATTACAAGAGTATCAGGTGTGTTATTCAGCCTTAAGGGCTGTGACTGCTTGGCACACTTACTTTGTGTGCTATGTGCTGTACGTGTTTTGTTTTGGGGTAGCGTTTGCTTGGATGTCTGCTTTGGAGGTCTCTGTTGCTTAGGTAGATTTTTATTTAGAGCCTCCGAGTATGTTTTTGTGTTTTTATGTGTTTGGTTTGCTGTTGTGGTGGGACTATGTGATACTGGAATTGTGTTGTGTGAGGTTACCTTCTCCTCCTGACTGCTAACACCAGTTTTGAGATGAGAGAGCTCAGCCTCCAGTTTGGTTATATGGTTGCATCTCTCACATATATTTGAACCTGTTTGCAGGAGGAGAGGGTTGTCCATGTACATGAGACAGTTGTAACACTGCCTCAAAATTCCCAGATTCACCAGCTGGACTGGAGAGGAAACCATTGACTGACCTTTGGACATGCTAGAGTAATATAGGGAACTGAATTAAAATGGACCAATAGGGGACAAGGTAATTGTAGAGAGTATAAGAGTAAGTAGTGCTTATGGTTTATTAGTGCTAACTTGTAAGATTACTTATTTGGACCAGTGAGGGGCCTTAGAATGAGAATATGGTGTTTAATTTGAGAGATAGAGCAGTTCTAAGGGAAAACGTGAAGAGCAGACTTTGTGGAGCCAGGAATAGTTTAAACCCAATTAGGCGGCACTGCCCGATATTGCTCTATGCGCAAAAACACGCAAAACCGCGCAAAAGAGGGTTTTAAGAGAGGGAGCTCAAGGAGATTGGAACTGACCCAAAATGGCCAATAAAACTACAGTTTCAAGGCAGTAACCACTCACACAGGAGCAGGCAGACTGCTCAATGTTTATCACTGCCACTGATGAACACAGAGACTTCCCTTTAGCCCAAGCAAACAATGGCCTCCAAGAAACTTACAAACAGTTCAGAACAGCAAATCTGTAACTGAACTTTTTTAAATCTTAGAAAAATGGGAAAAAAGCAAGATGTTTTTGTTTTTTTGTTTTTTTTAAGGAAAGCAGGGGTTCACAAGTATCATCAAGTTAGAACAGTGCAGTAAATGACCCCACACTTGAGTGCTAGGCCAGAGACAGATAAAATGCAAGTTTTAAGAAAAAAACGATTTTAAAAATAAGTGCACGCAGGAAATTCAGTAATCAGCTCAAGGTTGTGTTCTAAATACAGTTACCAACACAGAAATCAAGTTTAACAAGCCAGAAAATGCTCAAAAGTAGGCGGCAATGCAGAAAAAAATTAACAAATAATCTGAAGCAAAATACTTAAAATCTCAAAAGTGGCTCCTTTCTTCTCTCAGCATTTTCTCATCTTGGTGGGTGCTTCACCAAAAGCCAACAAGTCCGAAAAGATGCCAAAACAATGAGGCAATCAGGTTTTAAGAGAGGGAGATCAAGGAGTTTGGAATTGACCCAAAATGGCCAATAAAACTACAGTTTCAAGGCAGTAACCACTCCCACAGGGGCAGGCAGGCTGCTCAATGTTTATCACTGCCACTGATGAACACAGAGACTTCCCTTTAGCCCAAGCAAACAATGGCCTCCAAGAAACTTACAAACAGTTTAGAACAGCAAATCTGTAACTGAACTTTTTTAAATCTCAGAAAAGTGGGAAAAAAGCAAGATTATTTTGTTTTTTTAAGGAAAGCAGAGGTTTGCAAGTATCAACAAGTTAGAACAGTGCAGTAAATGACCCCACACTTGAGTACTAGGCCAGAGACAGATAAAATGCAAGTTTTAAGAAAAAAACGATTTTAAAAATAAGTGCATGCAGGAAATTCAGTAATCAGCTCTAGGTTGTGTTCTAAATACAGTTACCAACACAGAAATCAAGTTTATCAAGCCAGAAAATGCTCAAAAGTAGGTGGCAATGCAGAAAAACTTAACAAATAATCTGAAGCAAAATACTTAAAATCTCAAAAGTGGTTCCTTTCTTCTCTCAGTGTTTTCTCCTCTTGGTGGGTGCTTCACCAACAAGTCCGAAAAGACGCCAAAACCACGAGGCAATCGGGTTTTAAGAGAGGGAGATCAAGGAGTTTGGAATTGACCCAAAATGGCCAATAAAACTACAGTTTCAAGGCAGTAACCACTCCCACAGGGGCAGGCAGGCTGCTCAATGTTTATCACTGCCACTGATGAACACAGAGACTTCCCTTTAGCCCAAGCAAACAATGGCCTCCAAGAAACTTACAAACAGTTCAGAACAGCAAATCTGTAACTGAACTTTTTTAAATCTCAGAAAAGTGGGAAAAAAGCAAGATTTTTTTTTTTTTTTGTTTTTTTTTAAGGAAAGAAGAGTTTCACAAGTATCAACAAGTTAGAACACTTTAAAAAGCAGTTTCATAATTTGACAAAACAAGAAAGAAAGGCATTACAGTCTTTAAAAAATTCCAGAAATGCTATGATTACAGCAGTACATAAAGGAGGGCAGTAGTTATCTGGGACATTAGGGATTATTTTAAAGAAGCAGATAGACTATTTTCTGATCAGAAAATTTATTTCCCTATGTTCACTGATCCCCACCCACCCCTGTTTAAACAACAGTTAGACACTTTTGTGACAGAGGTCATGGTAAGTGGAGTAATATCTAACAGATGGGGAAACTTAATGTGGGTAAACAACAATATATCTATTTTTTACCTAAAACCATAAAAATATTTTTCCCCTCAACAGGCAGATCCATTGTCTCTGGGAGAGGTTCTTTAACAGAATCAGCATCGGCTTTTTTAAAATATTACTTAAAGCTCATAGTCTCCCTCATTCCAGCAGGACTTAAAGATACTACCATTTTCTGAATGTTTTGAAGGAAAACGGTTAGTAGACCAAATAATTTGACTGCTGCTGCTGTACTAATGGCATTAGTATCAGTATCGTCATTGACGTTCAACGTCATTGTATTAGCAGCCAATCCAGACTCCGATGATACTGACATTAATGCCATTTTGGAGGAAGCAAGTCCTGGGTCAAATATGGATGCTCCACACCGGAGTGAAAGGCTCCAAAACAGAAACGATGGAAGCAACAACTGACATAAGGATCCCCACAACCAACTGGACAATATTTCAAATTTTCAGAGTACCTCCTCTTTCGGACAGCAGCAATCAAATCGGAGGGGGAACAACAAGAAAAGGAACCGAACGAATGGCTGGCAAACCAGGAGGTAACTAATATCTTGGTTCCTATTCACAGAGATTTATTAGATCATGACAGCACTAATTTTGTGCACGAAAACAAGCTTACTATCAGTTTTAACACTACAAAGGACTTTAAAGTTTTTAACTATACTTCGTTCCCTGTGAGTACTGAGTTGACAGATATTTTAGCTAAAGGAATGTCGTTTGTCCGTTCTTGGGGCTTTGATTTAGCTAAGACACTAATTGATCTCAAACTTTTTATAAGGAATTTGAATGTATTTTTCAGTACTAATAATGACACAACTGGTATGTTTAATAATAATGAATTTAAAGTATGCAGCACATTTCACCCAATAGTACATCCCACTTTAATTACATTTGAGTGGATTTGTGAATGTGATTTTTAGGAACTTTAATGTGTTCAAATATAAAGGCAATGCTTCAAATAGTAATTTTAATAATGATGAATGGAGGTTACTGTATACTTTGACTAATAGTGGTCTTAGGATTTCTAAACCTGATAAGGGTGGTGGCATTGTTTTAATGAACAATGAGTCTTATGTAACTAGAATGCAAAATATGTTGGACACTGAAAATTATGCTGTTGCTTCCTTAAATGAGCTTAATTGTCTTACAGAAGGATTAGATCTTTTCTTAATGACTTATTTATTGAAGCTTGAATTTCTTTGGCTCTGCTTAATTTTCTAACAGTCCCAGCCTCAAGGGTCCCTGTTATCTTAAGACCAACAGGGACATTTGGGATCCCCCTCTTTGACCTATAGTGAATGGACGTAATTCCATTATCTACCCGATGGCTATGTTTGTGGATCATATTTTGAAAACATACTTGTGTGATGAAACCCAGATCTCTAGGGACTCACGGTCCTTTTTGGATAACGTAAGCAAAGTAATGTTTAACAATAATTACAACTTTGCCACAGTTGACATTAAAGATGTATACACTGTAATACCGCACGATGTTGGTATTGATTGGATTAGCCATGTTTTGTTGAGGAAAGGCATTGATACTGATGAGTTATACCTAGTACAAGAATTTTTGGACCTTATTTTGTCCAATAATTTTTTTTCTATTTTGTGATGACCTCTATGTCCAATCTAAAGGTGTAGCCATGGGGTCCCCATGTGGGGCCAGCTTTGCAAACCTTGTCATGTGCTATTGGGAAGGGGAGTACATTTTGAACAACAACCCCTTTTTTGAATATATTTATTTTTACATGCATTATTTGGATGATATCTTTATTATATTCAAAGGTGATGTAGATGTGTTTCAGAATTTTGTATGCTATATGAACAATACAACTGACCTTCTTGCATTTACTAGTGACTTTCAGAAAGATAATATCTCGTATTTGGATGTTTTACTAAGGAAGGATAGAACTAGGCAGCAATATATTGCTACTATTTTTAGAAAAGAGACATATTCGTACTCTTTAATTCATTATACCAGCTCTCACCCAGAACACCAGGAAAGATCAGTAGTCAAAGGTCAGCTGATTAGTGTTGCCAGAATGGTGTCCAATTTCCCCGATTTTGTGGTTGAATGTGAATTCCTTAAAAATATATTTTTGAAATGGGGATTTCCATTGTATCTGGTTGAAAATTGGATTATGGAAGTTACAATGAAAAGATCTTCAAGATATTTTAGAGCCATCCTGAATGATTCCCATAGGGTGAACATGAATTCTGATACATCACAATCTAACTTGGTTGTTAGGCTTGATAATACTCCTATAGACTATTCCCTAACCTTTATTACACCATTCAGTAAGGATGCTTTTTTTCTGAAGGATATCCTTCAGAAAAACTGGAATATAATTATGAGTGATGAGAACCTTAGGAGAGTGTCTGATAGACCGATGGTCATTTTTAAAAGAGGACGAAATTTGAAATCCTATTTTGAATACAGAAGGACTTTTAAACCTAGGATTAAGGGCATGTTCAAGTGTGAAAATTGCCCTTACTGCAGGTTTATTGACACAGGCTTAAATTTTGGAATTAATGCTATTGAGTTTTCCTGTAATGGAAGATATAATTGTAATTCTAAAAATGTTATTTACCTAGCTAAGTGCAAATGCTGCCTAGTTTTCTATATAAGGAAAATTGACAGGTGACTAAGGGATCGTATTTACGAACATTAATACGTGATTAGAAGTAATAGGTCCGAGAATGCCCTGGCTAAACATGTGGCTAAGTACCCCGACCACAAGTTCACCTTCAGAGTTATAGATCAAATTGGGGCTGATATTAGAGGGGGACCTATCCCTTCATGCCTGGAGAGTTGTGAGTTAATATAGCAGCTTAGAGTTGATGCTTTTAATTATCTAGGAATAAATGACGCTTGCTCTATAGATTGCATCTTAAAACTGAGAAGCCTGGAGAGACAGAAGATAAATAATCTATGTGTTCCTTTTTGGGGACCTTTTTGGCAGAATGTATAAATGTCTTAATGACTCTATTATGAATTTTGTGTGTGTATTTTTATAGTAACTGTAGCTCTTTGATGATGGTTCTTTCCATTTAATAATTATTATTTTAACAACTAAGTAATTATGTAATCAGCACCATGTGATCAGTTTAGAAGATATTCAACAGCATTCAGTTTCATTTTGGATTTAAAGTCTGATGAAGTACTGATATTTACTTGTACGAAAGCGCTAACTTTACTTTAATAAATTTCTTTGGGAGTTTTAGTACTACTGTTTTCCATGCTTTTGTTTCAGTTTACCAGTTTATGCTTGTTTTGGATTACCCATCATACTAACCCCACTGGAATATTTAATAACAAGATTTGAAGGACCCACATTACATTTAGTTGGTCTGAGTTTCACTATACCCCCCTTCAGGACTGGAATGAACCAATCGTCCCATCCCTTACCTACTTCAACACCAATTTGGTCCAATATGCTTTGGGAGTATCCCCTCTCACAAATAATCCTTTTAAATATCCAGTCACCTAAACAAAGGTATGGTAATGTATGGTAAACAAAAATCATTCTATGTTCTAATCTACTTAATTCAGTTTAAAATTACCTACACGAAAATGTGGGTGTCAGTATAAAAAGTACATGGAAAGAGTCTGTTAAACTAAACTACAATAATTTAATAACCACCATTAGTGAACTAATCAAAAGATGGAATAAAATATTCTTCACAATGGAGGATAGGCTCTCTTTAATTAAAATGATAATTTTATCTAAAATTTTGTTTTATATACAGTCACTACCACCTCCCAAAAACTTATTTAAAAAATTAGATTCCATTCTACTTAATTTTTTATGGTTCCCCTTAAAAAGTACAGTTGTGTACACTTACCATAAATGTAGATGTCTGAGTATATTCACTGTTGCAGTCATTACACTTGGGTTATCCTGCCAGGGTAGCCCTCGGCTGGCCCGAACAACAGAGACTTAGTATTTCTGCGTCGGTTGCTGTCACTTCAGGACTGATGTCAGGTCATCAGTAGTGTAAAGTAAAGCAGCCAATGCCATACTATCAGTTCTTCTTGCCCCAACCTGTCAGGAGCCCCCAAGTAGGAGCCAGTTCTGGTGGAAGAACCCTACCAGTAGAAAGTAAATACCAATATGTCACTTGTAAGGAAACAGAAGAAAGGGGGATGGAGGGAGGGAAACCAGGACTGCAACAGCAAATACACTCAAACATCTACATTTATGGTAAGTATACACAAATGTACTATGTTCTTCATGTTTCACTGTTGCAGGCATCACATTTGGGTTGATTCCCAAAGCTGAGGAAATGGGTGGAGGCAGTCAAAGAAACTAGGGGCTGGCTAGGATGCCCTGCAAGACTGCAGAGGTAAACCCTGCCCTGGATTTGGAGAAGACAGGCAGGTGGTAATGCTTGGTAAAAGTGTTAACAGATGTCCAGGTGGCAGCCTCCAGGATGAACCTGGTGGGACTCCTCTGAGGAAAGCTGCAGAGGTGGAGGCTGCTCTGTTGGAGTGTGTCCTGATACCCTTTAGGGGGAGGCTTTCCATGTTGTTTGTAGCAGAAATGGATGCAGTGTGCTATCCATTTGGAGATGGTTTGTTTGGAGATGGCTTTGCCTTCTGCCCCTGTAGCAAAACTAACCAGCAATTGATCAGACTTCCTGAAGGACTTAGTCCTGTCTAGATAGAATCTGAGCTGTCGGTGCACATCTAGAGAGTGCAGAATCCTTTCCCCTTGTTCTGGGGATTAGGAAAATAGGTGGGCAAATGAATGGATTGGTTGAGAGCCACAGTGGACACCAGCTTAGGCATGAAGGATGGGTTAGTTCTGAGGGATACCCTATCAGCATGGAAGATGATGAAGGATTCCACAGCCATGAGCGCTTGCAGCACAGACACTCTTCTGGCTGAAGTGATGGCCAGAAGGAATGCTGCCCTCCAGGAGAGAAATTTTAGCTCTGCAGAAGAAGCTGGTTCAAAAGAGGGCAGGGTGAGCTTTTCCAATACAAAGTTAAGGTCCCAAACTGGGGTTGTTGCCCTTCTATGTGGCCTCAAGTTGCTAGCCCCTCTTAGGAACTGTTTGATCAAAGGGTGTGAGAAAAGGGGCTGCTCGGTGGGAAAATGAGCAGAAATAGCAGAGGGATGAATTTTTATAGAGGAGAAAGAGAGGCCAGCTAAGTAATCCAGGATGAGAGGGAGGGCTGTGCCGTATTGGCTCCCTTAGCCTGGAACCAGCTACAGAACCTTTTCCACTTATCAGCATAAGACTTTCTGGTGCTAGGGCATCTGGCCTCATGGATAACATCTAGAACCTGTTTACTGAAGTTGGCAGAGTGGTTTGGGGTTAGGGAATAAGCCAAGCTGCCAGATTGAGTGTCTGCAATTGGGGATGCATGAATTCCCCTTCCCTCTGGGTCAGAAGGTTTGGAATCTGAGGAAGATGCCATGGGGGCAGTGGGGACAGGCTGCACAGCAAGGGGTACCAGTGCTGGCAAGGCCAGTCTGGAGTTATAAGAATGGTCCTTGTTTTTCCTCCTTTATTTTGAACAGTACACTGGGGATGAGAGATAGTGGGGGAAAGGCATAGACCAATAGACTGACCCAGGGGAAGGACAGGGCTTCCACTTTCCAAGCCATGCAGTGATGCTCCCTGTTGCAGAATTTGCTGAGCTGATGGTTGGTGTGGGAGGCAAAGAGGTTGACCTTCGGGGTGCCCCATTTTGAGTTATTAGGGAGAAGGTTCATCTGTTGAGCTACCACTCATGTGGGACCCGAAGATTTCTGCTTAATTGGTCTGCTAGATAGTTGAGAGAGCCTGGTAGGAATTGTACTAACAGGTGTAGTTGCATGGCAGAGGCTGTGTGCCAAAGGGTCATGGCCAGCCTGCATAGAGGGTAGGAGTGAGTCCCTCCCTGCTTGTCAATGTACCACATCACAGTGTTGTTGTCTGTTTTGATCAGGAGAGCCACTGGAGAGAGAAGGGGTTTGAAAGCTATCAAGGCATGCTGGACAGCCATCATCTCTTTTTGGTTGATGTGCAGAGGGATTTGCTGCAGGCTCCATTGGCCCGGTATGCACCTGTCATCCAGATGTGCATCCCAAGCATAGTCTGGTGTGTCTGTGGTGAGGATCTGGATAGCACGGGGTGGTGAGAATGGCAGTCCTTTGTTGTGTGAGCATGCTGTTGCCCACTAAAGAAAATTTTTCTGAGGCAAGGAATTATAGGTAGAAGAGCTTCCAGGACTTGAGAGTGTTGACACCAAAGGCTTTTTAGGTACCATTGAAGTTTCTTCATATGCAGTCTGGCATATGGAATGAGTAGTATGCAAGATGCCATGAACCCCAGAGCTTGCAGGATCTTCCTTGTATATAGCTGGGGCCTGGTGGGTAGTTGAGAGAAGTAGGCTGTCAGGAAAATGTGTTTCTCTGGTGTAAGGTATGCCATCTGGGATGCTGTGTCCAGAGTTGCTCCCAGGAAGATAATCCTTTGGGTGGGCACCTGTTTGGATTTCTTTTCATTGATTGTGTACCCTAGGGAGGTTAGTAGGGTCTTTACAAAGGCCAGGTGCTTGAGCAGCTTTTCCTGGCTGTCTGCCTGAATAACGCAGTCATCTAAGTATGGGTAAATCTGAATATTTCTGTCTGCAAAAGGAAATGGCTGGAGCCATACATTTCTGAAAACTCTCGGAGCAGTAGATAAGCAAAGGGAAGTACAGAGAACTGAAAGTGTTGAGATCCTGCCCTGAAATGGAGATATTTCCTGTATGATTCCCTGATAGGAATGTGGAGGTAGGCCTCTTTTAGATCTAGGGTAGCTAGCCAAACGTCCTTGGACAGCATGGGTAGCAGCTGCTGGAGGGTGAGCATTTTGAATTTTGGGATCACCAGGAAGGTGTTTAGAATGGATAGATTGAGGATGGGGCACCAGGTGCCCTCTTTTATGGGCATCAGAAAAAGTCTGGAGTAGAAACCTTGGCCTATCTGGTCTGCAGGAACGTGCTCTACTGCTCTCATAGAAAGTAGGGAAAGAATTTGCTTTTGAGCCTCTGCCCACTAGTTTGGTGATAGATCTGGGAAAACTTTTGCAGTTGGAAGGGTGTGGAAGGAAAATCTGTATCTCTGAGACACTTTGTTCAGAACCCATCGGTCATTGGTAATGGTGGCCCAGGTGCTTGTGTGAAAAGAGAAATTTCCTCCTGGGGGTAAGTGAAGGTGGGCAGAGGAAGGGGGTGGGGGAGGTGAGTCATTGTGAGTTCTTACCATAAGGGGGTGGCTTAGAACTCCCTGGTTTTGAAGTGGAGGTAGTCCACTGCTTAGATCTCTGCATTCCCTGTGGCTGTTGTCTGGGGGCCTGGTTCCCCGGGGCCTAGGCTGGACTGGCTTAGTGGGAGCAGGAAAGGACCAGTGTTTGGCAGGACAATTCCTGCTGAACCTGGGTGGCTGGACCTTCAAAAAAAATCCTTAACTGTTTGCATAGATTTTGATTTTTCTTCCATCTTCTGCCTTAGTGCCAAATAAGTTATCTTTGTGCAAGGTGAGATCCAACAATTTAGATTTGACATGGTCTGGCAGAGTCTGTTCCTTAAGCCATGCATGCCTTCTAATGATAGATCCAGTGACTGCTGCCTTGCAAGAAGCTTCTAGGGCATCAAAACCACAGTGCAAGGTGTGTTTAGTTACCTGACTTGCCGAATGCATTAACTCTTGTAATTCTTTTGATTCTGCCCAAGCAGGAAAGGAAGACATTTGTTGTTTGAGGTGTTCCAGGGTATGTTGCTGAAATTTCAGCATATGGAACTGACAATTTAGTGCCCTGATAGCAAGAGTAGCTGAGGTGTAAACTTTTTTACCCCATCTGTCTAGTGCTTGGGAATCCCTATCTGAGGGGGTGGGATTCTTAGCAGAGTTTGCTTTAATCCCTTTAGGCTCTTGAGAAATTACCTCAGGGTCAGCAGTAGGATTTTTAAAAAGACATTTGTGTGAGTCAGGGACTGTATAGTACTTGTCTGGTTTTCTGGGTGCAGGAGGGAGGGTGTCAGGAGTCAAGCTGGATTCCAAGAAAACATCCTCCATAACATCCAGGACTGGGGGGATGGCCGCGGGTCTATGCTGTGGAAGATCTAGAAATTCTATGAGTCTCTTTTTAGACTGAGGGTAGTCTTGACTCTCCCATTGGAAATGCTCCCTTAAGGTATGCAGGGTTTCCCCAAGGGAAATATCCTCTGGGGGAGAGGCTGAAGGAATGGAATCCTCTGTATCAGAATATTCATAAGTAGAGAGGGGTTGCATGTCTTCATATTCAGATGCATCAGAGTCATCTGACTCTTGTTCAGACAAAACTACAGGGGACAGATTTCTTTTCCTTTTGGAGGGGGTAGCTTGGCTTCCCCTGATCAGCACAATAAGGTCTTCTGCCGTTTTAAGCATTTGGGACTGAGGCAAGGAAGCAGGCACCTGAGAGTGGGTCGTTGGTTTCTTGGGTGTGGTTCATAGGTTGGTACTAGGCTATCGGCCCTAGGGCAGATAGCCTAGTACCAACCTATGCTATCGGCCCTAGGGCCTATACAAGCCTAGCCATAACAATTCCATGGATATTTCTTCCAACAATATTTACTTCCCTGGACCCCTGTCTAGCAGGGTGACTGACGTGATCACCGGTGTGAATTTCCTATCTCCCATCCAATTGTCAAGGCTCCTTTTGAAGAGGGCCAAGGAGGCACTCTGCTTGACAGGTATGGGCAGTCTATTCCACAGAATGGGGAGTCTCTGGGTCAGGAACCTATCCCTCCAGCGTTGTTTGTTTATTGTGATGACACGGTTTAGAACCCTGAAGTGTGTGGCTCTGAGGGATTGGGATTTCTTTAAGTGGTGCATGTCCAACAGCTCAGGGTTTGACATGACCTTGTATGTTAAGCAGAGGTTGCCTCTGAGTAGACGACATGCCAAAGAGTATAGCTGGAGTATTTTTAGATGATCAGCATAGGGCATCTGCTTTAGGCCTGTGATCCTTTTAGTGAGGTATTTCTGCGGTCTTTCCAGCTGTTACAGATGTCTTGTGAGGTACATACCAAATGGGGCATTGTACTCTTTAATGGGTCTAATGAGGGATGAGTACAGTGGGACAATGACCTCCTTTATTCTAGATGAAAAGCCCTTAGTGATGAGGTGTGCCACATAGAAAGATTTCATGACTGTTGAGGCGATGTGGTTATCGAAGGTGAGACCACTGACAACCTGTGTCCCTAAGTCTCTCATCACACTTTCGGTGTTTAGTGTACAACCACCTATGTAATAATTCATGGGTACATGGTTTTTCCCAAAGGGGATAACTATACATTTCTTGGCATTAAGCTTGATCCCATGGCTCTGGCACCAAGCATCTGTTTCTGTAAGGCACTTTTGTAGAATATCCACATCATTTGGGGATTCAATAATGGCTCCCAGTTTGCAGTCATCTGCAAACTTTGTTAGCCAGAGTCCCTTAGTGTTGGCCTGTACTTCAGAGAAGTAGATGCCAAACAAGAGCGGTCTCAGGACTGAATCCTGAAGTACTCCACTTGTCTGGAGCTTGATTTGGAGTCGGCTACTTTTACAGTCTGGGTTCTGTCAGTAAGCTAGTTGGCAACCCATTGATTGACGTAGGGATTTATGCCCAGCTTAGTAAATTTATCTATAATTCCAGAGTGGGCGATGGTGTCAAAGGCCTTGTCATGGTCCAGATAGGCTGTGTGGACCGTCTTACCCTCATCCACAGCTCTGGAGACAGATTCAAAGAAGTCAATCAGGTTCAGGAGACAAGATCAGCCCTTCAAGAACCCAAACTGGGTGGGGTCTAGTGTTTAAAGGTTACCAATGACTTTGTTTATAAGTTCCATGATAATGCATTCAATGCTCTTGCAGATCAGGCTCGTCAGACTGATGGAATGGTAGTTCCCAGGATCCAAGTTAGATCCTCCCTTGTGGAGTTGGATAACTGTAGCTGTGCTCCACTCAGTGGGCACAAAGTCTGAGGAGAGGCTATGATTAAACCTGACACTTAGGTGAGGTACCAGTTCATTTTGTAGATCATGTAGTACACAGCCTGGGATGTCATCTGGTCCTGTCATGGATGCTGTATTTTTAGTTTTGGAGAGTGCGGTTTCTACTTGTGTGGCCGTGATGACCAGAATTTGGCAATCTTTTGGTATTGAGATGGGCCCTTTAGGGGGTGAGATGGGGTTGAAGTTGGCACTGAATCAATCTGCCAGGATATTGGCAATGTCTTTGGGATCAGTACATTTAATGCCATTCTGTTGTAGCTCAGAGTAGATCTGAGCATTGCCATTTAGATTCTTGAAATAACTATAGAATGCCTTTTGGCTGTCTTTGGAATCTTTGGAAATGTTATTTTCGTAACTAGCTTTGGGGGATTTTATAAGGGATCTCAGCTTCTTACCGAGACTGGTAAGGGAGTTTTTTGCATCCTGGGATTTTCCTCTTTTCTGCAAAAGTTTCTTCCTTCTGTTGTATAGTTTGTTTATGGCAGGGAACCACCAAATTGGCTTGCTTTTTTTGGAGGAAAGCGTCTTAGTTCTATTTGGGATGGCACGATTCATGCATGAGTGGATGTGCTCATACAGTGCCTTAGTATAGAATTCAGCAGTCGAATCTTCCGCTCCCATCTGCATGGGTGTCATGAAGTTTGTCACTTCTGACTTGAGTAGCATAAAGTTGGCTTTGGAGAAGTTTTTTATGGAGGTTTCCTTACTGGGGGGTGGGGGTGGGATGTGGATGTCAAGGGTGATTTGCTTATGGTCAGACCTGACCAATGAGGGGGTGACCACTGGTGTGGAGCATCTATCTCCCATGTTGGTATTGACTAGGTCTAGGACATTGGAGCCACTGGTGGGACTATGGATTAGTTGATTCAGGGTGCTGGAATTTATGAATTCCAAGAACCATTGGGAAAAGGTATTGGTACCCAAGTAGTTTTTCCAATTAATGGCAGGGTAGTTGAAATCACCCAGTATTAGGGTGTTAGGTTGTATCTTAATATTTTCCAGTATATTTAGAAAGGTGTAGTGATAATCTTGGGGCATGGTGGGGGGTCTGTAGCAAGCTACAATTTGGATTGCAGTCTTACCTAGTGTTAGTTGCACCTGGAGAATTTCAGATGCATTGTGCTGGGCAACTAACCTGGAGGTGTGAATATCCTTGGTGAATATGAACACTCCTCCACCTTTAGTGTTTCAGTCTTGGTTTGGTGGCCAAAAGATTTGACATGGTCTGGCAGGGGCTGTCGTCTAATGACAGATCCAGTAACTGCTGCCCTGCAAGAAGCTTCTAGGGCATCAAAACCACAGTGCAAGGTTCATACCCTGGGCCTTAAAGACTCAGTTGTTTTTGAAAGAATGGTAGCTGCGAAAGAAGACATCGGTTTGTATCGAGAATCGGTAGTGTGAAGGACTTTCTTGAAAGCCAGTGCCTGCTCAGTGGCTCCGGACCCATCCAAGGTAGAGACGACAGCAGGATCCTTAGTCGAAGATGAGTTTTGCGGCATACCGGACTCCAAAAGGGTCTTGGTAGCAGCCTGCGAATCCACAGAAGCAGGCATCAGGGGCTGCAAAAGTGCCTCACTGAAGACCAGAGAACTGACGACTAGCTTAAGGAAGCATCGTTGGTAGGTTTGGACCTGTGCAGTCTGTCTGTGTCTTTATCTTTATGTTTTTTTAGAAGATCTGCTGTCGGATGGCTTACTGAAGCCATATCGGAATTCGAGGACTGTAAGCGAAAACATCTGGCTACAATAAGGGCCCAATGATGGATAGTTCTGGCTTTGAACAAAGCACATAAGCGACAACGGGGGATGTCATGGTCTGGGCCTAAACAAGTGATGCAGTAAGAATGGAAGTTTCAGTGTGGAATTTGCTTTCTACAGGCGAGACAATTATTAACTTTTTCTGACATTGGTTAGTGCAAGAAAAAAGGATCCCCAACAGGGTACATAGCTTTAGAAGATTTCAACTTCAATTCGGTAGATGAAACTCAGGTAACTGCCGACTGGCACTTGTGCGAACTGCTTCTGCTTTGGTCTCCACGGCAAGAAATACTGGGGTAATGGTGTCGTCTTCCTTACTTTATACTATTGATGATCTGACATCAGTCCTGAAGCAACAGCAACCGACACAGAAATACTAAGTCTCTGGTATTCGGGCCGGCCGAAGGCTACCCTGGCAGAGATAACCCAAATGTGATGACTGCAACAGTGAAACACGAAGAACATCTAGGATTGCCTATAAATGGCACATTAGAGTTTGGAACAGTAATGGGATAGCATTCCCCAGCTTAGATCTTTATTCCAAATCAGTCATAATTAATGTAATATTACATTGGATCTCACCTACCTATATATATCTGGCTGGAAAATAATACATGAGATTCATATAACTGATGTCAGAACTATAGAAAATCAATTTAAGGAACAATAGAGAATAAGTAGAGTTCATTGGCTTTTGCATGAATTTTGTTTATTTAATAAGAAGTTTGATCATTTTTCTTTAATTAAATATTTAATAACTTTAAAATATAATTGATTGTAATTACAGCATTAAACAATTCCGATTTCTTATATTCCCTATAGCATACTCCCCTGGTTGCCTAGATTCTTTCAACATCAGTGCGATGCAAAAACTAAAGGAAAATAATTTGATATTCTGTCATCAGTTTATTGAAAATAAGAGTATTAAACCACTAAACTCTCTTCTATGTAGTTTTGATAATAATCAAGACAGTTGGTTGTTTATATACTCATTACGGCAGTTTATAGAAAAAAAATGAGAGTATCAATCAGCCTAGAGACTGAATCTACACCTAGTTTGATCCAGCTTTTTATTAGGTGTTTTAAAAAGACAGATGATCAAAAATTAAGTCTCTCTCTCCTATCTATAAGATCCTAAGAGAAGACACTTTAAAGTTTGACTCAGATTTTTGGAATTACTATGTAAAGATTAATGGAGAACAAATATCTGATGAATCCAAAAAATTGTTATTGAAATCTACGTATGGTACCTCTTCTTTGTTATATTGGAGACTGTATACATGGAAATTTATGAATAGGAGTTTCTATACTCCACATAAAATAAATCTTATACTCAAAAACGGTGAAAGTAAATGTTGGAAATGTGATGAATTACTAGAGGCCAACTGAGATCACATGTCTATTGAATGCAGAAATGTTGTTCAATATTGGAAAGACTTCAGATATTTTGTGAAGGCTTTATGGTCTGATAACTGTCATATTTCTAGTTCACTAATCCTATTTCCTATACCTAATCTTCTTTCAGCTTATCCCAGTTAGGGGTCACCACAGTGGATCACCTGTCTGCTCAGGATTGGCAGTGGAGTTTTACAGTGTCGAGTTGCCAGCCCGGCACCCAACCTTCCACAGAAGGCACACAGACACACAGACACACACACACACACACACACACACACACACACACACACACACACACACACACACACACACACACACGCCTAGAGCCAATTTAGAGTATCCAATCCACCTACAGCATGTCTTTGGGATGTGTGAGGAAACTGGAGCACCCAGAGGAAACCCACGCGACCACAGGGAGGACATACAGACTCTGCACAGAAAGCACCCCAGCCAAGGATCGAACCTGAGAGCTTCTAATCTCTGTAAATAATATATTTGTTATTTGTAATATGTGACATGTTATGATGATTTGTTATTCCATGGAGCTTTTCTCCCCAGGCCTCCGCTGAAAATGGGCATGCATCCAGTCGGACTATCCCGGTCACCAAATGTAAAATAAAATAAAATAAAATAAATAAAATTCTTGCTATACCTAAAGCTCACATTCAGTTACTCTTGTCAATTCTCAAAATTGCCAGAAAAGTTATTACTTTGAACTGGAAAAGTAATTTGATGTTTAAAGAATTTATTAATTTAGCAAAAGTTGTTTGTAAAAAAAAACTGCAAGCCATTTGTTATAGAACTCATAACATTACTCATAAAAAATAGCATGGCAAAAATTGGAAAATCTTTTGAACAAATACTGATAACTCTGCATGGATAAAATGATTGTTTATCATGGAGGAATGCAAATATTGTAAATATTTTTGTTATTGTTTTATTGTATTTGTTATATGTACATTTGTGTATGTTTATAATGAAAACAAAATAAAAATGTTTTTGGATAAGGACTCTTTGTAGCTCCAACAGCAGTACAGTAGAGGAACTGGTGATTAGAATTAACTTAGTATTCCGTTTCCATAGTTACACAAGATACAGTATTCTACACTATCACCTACACAGTCAAAGGACTTGGTTATCAGTGCGATATACTGTAGACATAATGTAGCCATAGTGAGTTCCCCTCTTCCTTCACATAACCACTACCACCATCTCCAGCACAACTACAAAGTAATCTTTTGGAAAACATAACAAGGCTACAGATAAGTATGCTGCAATATTGAATAAAATAAATACGTAACACTGTTGCCCTCACAAAGAAAAGAGTGCATGAAGTAAAAAATTCCAGTACATCCAAAGTGACATATGAAAATTTTATTAAATGTGAGTTAAGCTCTTTCATCCATATCCAGTGCATGGACTTCTTCAGAACTCCTCAAATTAAAAAACAGGTGCCGTACATGTCCTGTAGCCAGAAGATAAACTTTTATTCAACAGTGGCATTCCTCTGTACATCTCTCTAATGGCAACAAATCTAACCTAGCCATCATATATTCTCCAGTGTGAATAAGTTATCTCAAAGTAGTATGTTACACTTTTAGCATTTTATACCTTTAAAAGTCTCTTGATCGCTGCCTAAATCATCTTGCGAAATGTGGTACCATGGTCATTTAATGGTAAACCTAGCTAGATGGTACACATTGTGAAAAGTAACTATTCTGCTGTGAAATATATTTAGTTTAGGAACCCCTCCCACAGCTTTTCTGCATCAAGACGTTTTTCATATAATGTGCCGCACACTCTGGTTTTACTACAGCTGTCATTTCTATGAAGCTGTTAATCAGTCTCACTTGTCTGGACTTTATGCTCCTTACACCACAATGAACTGACAGGCTGTGTAGCAGAATTCCTGGGAATGCTTTGACATGACTGCACGGCACCCATAATTTTATTATACATTTCTATATGGACTATCAAATATCCAGAACCCGTCTCCACCCTTTTTAAGAAACAAATGAACTAAATGGTGCATGTACTACAGCCACACTTTGTAGAAGTGATTAGCAGACTTACAGAATAACTCACTAGCTAAAGTTTCTCATTGTGATTTAATGTTCACACCTATGACCTCTAGGGAAAAATTATACAGCAAGTATAGATATGTAAACCTGGAATTCCATTCGAAATCTGGTATTAATTTAAGAAGCTAAATACCTTTTCTGTATACATTTGTGTGACTTACAATTCATGTGCGAATTTCCTACGTATAAATGATTATATATTGGCATTTAAGGTATAAGATGATCTATAAATGCACTAACAAAAATTATGCGACCCTCTAAATCTTTAATGCATAATGCGACCCATCTGTATATTTACTGAACGGTTATTAGGATATACAGAATGTGAAATGTAAATATTTAAACAAGCAGTGAAAAAATATGCTTTGTGTAAGCAATAAGGCACAGGTACATATATAGGGTCTTGTACATAAACAGGCATATGCATATACATACATACAAGCCACTGGATATGAACCATGTGTTTCTGTTGGTAAGGCAGCTGCCCTTGCTCATCTTCTCTTGTTTCTTCAATAAACTGTATCTATTGTGGATCTGCTCCATATAACCTAAATAAAAATAACACTACCAAATAAACAAAGGACAAAGACGTGAAACATACCTTTATCTGTGCTCATGCATCCAGTACATTAGCTCCAGTATCCCTTGCAGATCAGAATTTGTTATCGTCTCTTCATGAATAACATTGCATGCCCTTACTCTTTCCATAAATGAACGAGTTCACATGTCTATCGTGCATTCTGTCCTGTCTACTTTGTGTGACCCTCCTCTATCTTTCCAATTGACCCCATTGCCTTTGCCATTATCCTTACCATTTATTTGTTCATATCATACCACCATTTCCCTCATCTCCATCATCATCATCAGCCCCATTTTTCTCATTTTTTTCTACATGGGTCAGGGAATTGTGTTAGATGTCGCCAACTCTCTCATTTCAGTGCCACACTCCTGCCTTCTTCAACAGAAATGCCTAACTGTCCCAGATCTTCTTTCACATAATCCATCCACTTCTTTGCTGGACGTTCTCGCTTCCTCTGTCCCAAATCTTCCTCACCAGATTGTCTTCTGCTTTTCTGCACATGTCCAAACCACCATAATCTGTTCTCACTCTCTTTGATCTTTTCTGCAATCGGGGCTACTTTGGTTTCTGCTCTTATGTCCTCATTTCTTCTTCTGTCCCACAGTGTGTATCCTACCACCCTTCTCAGGCATTTCATTTCCATCATCTCTAGCTTCCTCAACTGTTCTGCCTTTACTGCCCAAGTTTCTGTACCATACAGAAGTACTGGTCACACCACTGTCTTGTACACCTTAATTTCCAGCTTATTTGGCATTCTTCTGTCATAGACTACACCTGACACTCCATGCCAGTTGGCTGCAGCCTCTCGGTTCTAGCTTTGACCTCTTCATTCAGACTTCCCTTTTCCTAAACCACCCCTCCCAGATACTTGAAGCTGTTTACCTGTTCTGCTATCTTCCCTTCTATCTCTGTTCTCAGTTTCTTCTGATTTCACCAGTTTGCTGCCATTATCTTATCTGTGCTTAGTTTCATCCCATATGCCTTCAGTTTTGCATTCCATTCTCCTATCCTTTGCTGATGTTCTGGCTCGGAGTCTGCCTGTAATGCCATATCATCTTCATACAGCAACTTTGTTAATCTGTCCCTTCCGATCTGTTTACTAATGTAGTCCATCAACAGTATGAACAGCAGTGGGCTCAGAGCTGAACCCTGGTGTACACCCACTCCCACTGGGAACCCCTCTGTGAGTCCGAACACTGTTCGTACTTGAGTCATTGGGTCCTTTTACATAGCCCGCACTAACTCTACCAATGTCTCTGGGACTTCAAACCACTGCAGTACTGCCCAGATCGGCTTTCTTAGGACCTTGTCACATTTCTCCAAGTCTAGGAATGCCCAGTTGGACTCTCTCCTCATTTCTAGCTTCTTCTGAAGTATCTGTCTCCAGCTTCTTCTCAAGTATCTGTCTCACTGCAAACAGTGGGTCAGTTGTGCTGCACCCTGATCTGAATCCGAACTGCTCATCTCCCATCTTACATTCTACTACTCTGCATATCTGTTTATCAATCACCTTCTCCAGAACTTTCATGCAATGTGATAGGAGTCTGATGACTCTGTACTGTCCAGAGTTGTGGATGTCCCCTTTGTTTTTGTAAACTGGCATGAGTATGCTTATTCTCCAGTCATCTGGGATGTGCCTTTCTCTCCACACTGCTAATAGTACCCTCTGGACTCATTTCTTCCCTATCTCACCCAGCATCTTTTTCTTATCTGCAGTGACCTCATCTGAGCCCACTGCTTTCCCTGACGTCATTTGCCTTAGTGCTATTCTTACTTCTTCTAGGGTTGGCTCCTCTTCTTCTCTCATTGAAGGCTGTTTTGAGGTCAGTACAGCTTCTGTGGGATTTTCTTCATTCAGAAGCTGCTGGAAATACTCCTTCCATTTGCCTTTGATGTCCTGTGGACTGGTGAGCAGGTTGTTGCCTGCATCCCTTATGAAGGGTGTCTGACTATCTTCTTTATCTTTCTGTCTTTGCCTTGCAACCTGATAAAGTTTCTTTGTGCCAATTACTGAGTCACTTTCCAGAAGTTGGTAGAGTGCCCCCGATGCCCTATTCTTTGCTATTGCAACTTTTTTCTTAGCTTCTTTGTTAGCCAACTAATAGTCCTTCCTAGTCTGGTCAGTCTTTTCTATCTCCCATTTCTTCCTGTACTCCTACATTCTTTTGATGACTTCCTGGACTTCTGCATTCCACCACCAGCCTTCCTTATGTACCTTATTTCCATACCTGGCTTGGCCACATATTTTTTCTGTAGTCCTAACACATGCTGTTTTTAGACACTGCCATTCTTGTCCAACTCCACATATTTCATCCTGTTCTTGGGGTGCTAGAGCCCTGAGAAATTCCTTGAACTGCTGTACTTCCTCTCCAGTCAACTTCCAGATCTTCAGCCTGGTCTTTGTTGACCTTAGAGCCTTCTCTGACCACTGCTTGCAGCTGATTGTGGCAAATAGTGGTTTATGCTGTGGGCCGACTGTTTCACTGGGGATGACTTTGCAATCATGGATTCTACCCTCGTGCCTTTTCCTTACTAGAAGGAAGTCTCCCTGAGTTGCATGTTGGCTACTCTTGTATGTGATCGTGTGACTGTCTCTCTTTCTGAACCATGTGTTGGCTACTATCAAGCCATTTGCCAGACAGAAGTCTAGAATGGCTTCTCCTTCCTTTATTCCTGTTGCCCCACCCACATGGACCCAGGCAATCCTCATATCCTGTTTTGTCTGTCCCAATATGCGCATTCAAGTCACCCATTATAAACACCAATTCATGTTGACCTGCTTTATCTTGTAGGTCCTACAACTGCTGTCTGAATGCACTCTTTTCCTCAATATCACAACCCTGCTGTGGAGCATAGGCTGAGATTATGAGTACTGCCCTATCATTACACTGGAGTCTGATTGCCATGAGTCTTTCATTTATTCTGATGATATCTCTCCCTGCCTTCTGAAGCCTATCTCTCACCACAATTCCTACACCATTTCTAGCCTGCCCCCCTCCTGAGTAGGAGAATCTGGATCCCATGCCATGTGGCTTTGCTGCACTGCCCTTCCATCTCGTCTCTTGGATACATAGGATGTCCAGCCTCCTCCATATCATCATGTCATACACTTCCAAGCTGCATCCTGTCAGTGAATGTACATTAAGTGCAGCAATTCTCAGTACATGTTTGGCAGGTTGGTTGGCTCTACATCCAGCTTTTGCTCAACAGAGCTATCCCAGGTAACTCAGGCTAGGCAACTAGACACCGGTTGGCCAGCAGCTTATTGACCCAGGGCTGCTGGCTTTATGGCAAGCACACACTGGCCAACAGGGGGACATATACCCCTCCCACCATTAGCAAGGGTCCCTGGTGTAGGTCAGAGTAGGCCGGGTCCTCAACCCACTTATCACGGACCATGCCCATTTTGGTGACATTAGTCAACATGACTGAATCACTTAGAGAAATATTTAACACCATCGAGTGCCTAATCCCGGCACCCCACACAGTCTGTGATCCATGTTCTCCTATCTTGAGGATACTGCACACCACAGTAGATGTGCAAAGCAGTTGGTCTGTACATCTCTTCCCCCTATAGGGCACCATGTAGAGTCTGTGCTGCTGCCCACAGCTCCATCACTGGTGAGTTTGAGATGGAAACACTCAGCATATTTTTTGGTCATGGGAGAAAACCCATGGGGGCACAGTGAGAATGTGCAAACTCCAAACAGGCAGTCAGTGCCAGTCAGAGATCAGGATCAAACCTTGTAACTTGTGCATGGGAGGAGAAGACCTTAACCATTATGCCAACTCATCTACCTCCCTCATCTCCACCACTGAATATATTCTTAGCAATGAAGTTTCCCATACCACAATCCACATCTTTTGAGCCTTGTATCTCATCTGGACTCAAATATTCTCCTTCCACCCGCCTTATTTCTCCTTCCTTGTATGGTCTCCATAACTGTGGAGGTTCATCACTGTCTTTTCCATGGTAAGATGGCCCCACTTCCATGAAGTACATCTCCTTACTTAAGTGTTCTTCATGGCAGTCTTTGATTTGAATGTTTTCCCATGGTCTCTCTCACTTTTTTGGATTTCTCTAGTTGTATCTGTTCCACTTCTTGCTTCTCATGAATCTATTACCTCTGCATCAGTTAATTTTTGCCATGGATTTCATGGCCTCTTTCGTCCATCCACTTTGTTATCCTACGTCTTTGCATACTCTCCCCTCCATCTATATGACAACTTT
>NC_056733.1:1796745771-1796798271 GCF_019279795.1 Protopterus annectens | reverse complement strand
ATCTATTTTATGTCACAATATGAGAAAATTATAAAATTCTGCGAGACATTCATCAAAATTAACATTCCTTCTACTCTGGTCATTTACAATATTTTCCTACTAAATTTTAAGCATACTCAGCCCTATATATACTACACTACTACAAATGTTCAAGGGTTTGATTGTGCATGAAACCACCCTTTCATAAAACATCAGTAGTACAGAGTACAAACAGCCTAGTTATGACCTGTGGAAATGGCAGCTGAGCTCTATTGAAACTAGAAGCATAAATGAAAGTTACCATAGCATGTACCTTAAAAGACTGTGGTCTGTCACTAGGAAGAGTAAAGGCATCTGTAAGTTCAGGAAATAAATAGTTCTTTAGTTTCATATGATATCCACAATTCAAGAATTGGCTGAAGAACGTGGAGCAAACCTCTCAACTGTGCAGATTTTCGCAGAATGTCCAGATTTTTGCACTATATTTTTGATGTGTTCCTCATAAATTTTGTTGTTTTTTTGGCAAATGACTGGCAAATCATTGAGGATGGAAGACAGAAAATAATAGCAGGTGTTTGAGTTCTGACTTCATACCCTTCAGAAAATTCATCCTAATGGAAAATCCGTTATACTCTCAACTTGCTAAGCTTATAAGGGAAATATTTTAAAAAATTGTCCCTATTTTTGGTCCTTTGTCGTCACCCCCCCCCCCCCCCATTATTTAAGGTTTGTCCAGATTTTGTCTAAGAGGTTGAGACATATGGAGGCTGGTAAAAAAGGCAATGTACGCGAATAAAAAAACAAAAAAAAAAAAACAGTTGCATATTGTGACATCCCCACACTGGCCCAGTGGGGGGAAACTAGATCCAGGTGACCAGATGAGCTCATTCTGCCAGCTCTCTTGGAAATTATATTTTAGATGTTACAAAGAGGAGTCTCAGAGTGCTGAGTATTCTGTTTAGGAGCCTGAGTAGAAAGACTGCTCACATATTTCATCTTGCCTTGCTCTGTTAAGTAAGTAGGGAATAGTAATTCGCCTAGATTCAGTCAGGAAAATTTAGTGGAACTTAGTTTAGATATTGTTTTTCTTTACTTGCCTGAGTCTGTCCAATGTTATTTTTAATATTTCCTGTGATTTGAACTATGTGGTTTGCTGCAAATATATATATATTCAGTATTTTCATGTTCATTTATTGTTTAATATTAAATATATTTAAAACTTTTATTGTGGCTGGTCCTTTTATAAAATATTTAACCTTTGACAGTGTTTATATTTATTTGGTGAGACTGTGGGGCCTCTCCTGAGAGTCTTGCTGTGTAGTCAACTTCTACCATTTGTATTAGTATTAATATTGTACAGCATAATTGGATACTCTTTGTAAGGGCCTTAGAGTAGCTGGCTGGGGGAGTGTCTGGTGATAACTACCTTATAGTCCGGGCAGAAGGGGGCATAGCAAGTAAATCTGTGCCAGCCTTTCCCAGGTGTGTGTGCGAAAATCAAACTTCACAGTGTGTGTGTGTCAGCTACTTGGAGCAAGGACACGAAGCACTGGTTTCACAGAGAGGGTGCTGGAAGATTTGGCTTGGACACTCAGCTCTCGACTTACCCCTAAAGCTGTGCTAGTGAGGAGCCTTACTGGAGCTCTGGATGGAGACATATATAAAGAAATCCAGATCCCAGGATGACTGTGTTCCCTGTATGCTCTTAAGGGAAATTGTACTTGGTGCAGAGAGCTGCTTCTGAAAATACTGAGTGTATCCATTTGTATTCCAAGTGACCGTCCCTCTCCAGTGTCAGTGGTGAAGATTCAGGCTCCTTGATCACTGGCCCAGTGAGGGGATGTCACACATATGACTAGACATTTATTTACTTATTTATTTTACATTTGTTGACCGGGCTAGTCCAACTGGATATATGTCCATTTTTAGTGGAGGCCTGGGGAGAAAAACTCCACAGAGTAAAATATACAAAAAATACAGGTACAATTCAAGGTTGTGTCAATCATAACATATCATTGCATATAATATCTTAATCAGGAAAAAAAATAAAAATAATCATAGTACATAACCAGCTATGGATATGCATACAAGGTATGTTCAGTTACACTATCGAACTTTAAATACACACACAAATATTGTTAGTAGTTAAGTAAGCAAGCTTATACAGGTAGGAAGATTAGTGTACAGCGGCAATGTAGGAAGTTGGTCTGGGTTAGCACAGGGACATAACCAATGTGATTTAAGGTAAGGTTTCAATTTGCTTTTAAATAGGGCAACTGAGGATAGGGAGGTTAGGTGATTAGGGAGGGTGTTCCAGGTTTTACCCACTGTAGTAGAGAACAATGAGTCACCAGCTGCATTACTGGTCTTAGGTATTTGTACTAATAGTTTGTTTGATGAGCGTAGGGTCTTGAGATTGTTATAGGAAGTGATAAGGTTAGTGAGTATAGGTGTATTTGCTGGTTGATACAAGATCTTATGGGCAATTATTAGTTGATTCAAAAGTATTAGATTTGACAATTCTAACCAATCTAGTTGCTTAAGATTGTTACAATGATGGGTTCTATAGGTTGACCCAGTTGCAAATCTGGCAATATTGTTGTAGGAAATAACCAGTTTGTTCAGATTGCTTTCACCTAGTTTAGTGTAGATAGGGGAGGCGTATAGTACGGTTGAGATTAAGTGGGTACGAGCAATAGTGGTCCTGGCTAGTGGAGTCAGAAAGGGTTTGATTCTGTAGAGGGAACCTACTTTTTTGTTTACTGTTTTTAGGGTGTTGTTGATGTGAGGCTCAAAGGTGAGGTTATTATCTATTAGTACTCCAAGTAGTTTTGTGGTAGGATCAGGAGATATTATAGTTCCATTGCTAGATGTAACTGTAAAGTTTAGTGGGGTGGCCCTGCGGGTGGGTGTGAATAGTAGCATTTTTGTTTTTTTAGGGTACAGGATGAGGCATCGGTGTAGAAGCCAATGTTCTACTGTGCTAAAGACGTTTTGGGTTAGGGAATGAAGTTTGGATGGAGAAGTGGCAGAGCAGATTAGTGTGGAGTTGTCTGCGTATTGGATACAGGTAGCTTGTGGTATTACAGAAAATAGGTCATTTGTAAAGACAGAGAAGAGGAGAGGACCCAGTATGGAGCCTTGTGGGACACCAAGGGCAACTGGGAGGTGGGAGGACAGTTTATTTTCCCACAGTACAGCCTGTTTCCTGTTATTTAAGTAGGATTGGAATCACTATATAGCAAGGGCATTCAATGACAAGTTTTTGAGTATATTTATGAGGCGGTTGTGATTAACCATGTCAAAGGCTTTTGACAGATCAATAAAGAGGGCTGAGGGTAGAATGTCACTATCTCGATTTCTGTTAATGCAATCAGTAAAGGATAAGGGAGCAGAGGTGGTGCTATGAAATGGTCTGAAGCTGTGTTGGCAGGTGGCCAATAAGTTGTTTTGTAGTAGGTAGTTTAAAAGTTGCTTATGAATAGATTTTTCCATGATTTTTGCCAGTGGTGATAGTATGGCTATAGGTCTATAGTTAGATAAATCTTTGGAAGTGCCACCTTTATGAAGGGGGATAATATGTGAAACTTTCCCAGATTGATGGGTTGGTACTTTCAGTAATGGTTCTATTAATGAGGATGGATATGGGGTAGGCTATAGCTTTTGCAGCTTTCTGCAGGTATTCAGCAGGTAGTAGATCTGACGAGAAAGTGGTAGGTTTAAGTTTCTGAATGACGGTGCAAATAAGGGATGTAGGAACAGGCTGAAAATGAAATAGTGGTGGGCTGTTGGAGTAACAGTAATGGTTCTATTAATGAGGATGGATATGGGGTAGGCTATAGCTTTTGCAGCTTTTTGCAGGTTTTCAGCAGGTAGTAGATCTGCAGAGAGAGTGGTGGGTTTAAGTTTCTGAATGAGGGTGCAGACAAGGGATATAGGAACAGGTTGAAAATGAAATATTGGTGGGCTGTTGGAGGTATTTGATGAGAAAGATCTGGTGTCAGGGGGACAGCTGATTAGCAAGAGATTGTATGGCCTCTGAAAAAAATGTGTTAAAAGAATTGGCTATTTGTTTGGGATTGTTATGATCAGAGCCTGAGGGAGTGGGAGTGACTGAACAACCCGATGCCTGACCAGAATTTTTGATGTTTATTTTGGTGGGTTTGTTGAAGCTGGCAGTAGAAGTTTCTTTTGTCTGACAATATGGCTTTCTTTGTTTTGTTTCTTAACTGTCTGAACTTTAATTGATCTGAAGGGCTTTCTGTTGTATGCCAGCTAGCCCAGAGTTTATTTCTTTGAAGTATTTTTTGTTTGGTAGTTTTGGAAAACCATAGCCCAGGTTTAGTCCTTATTCTAATTGAGCATGTGGGGGCATGGCAATCTAGAGTGGCTAAGAATTTAGAATTAAAGTATGTGATTGCAACATCTAATGGTAGGTGTTTCAGAGGTGACCAGTCACAAGATATAAGTTCTTTTTGAAAGTTGTTGGGGTTAAAATTGTTGTTAGTCCTTACTGTCTTATAAATGGTTTGGTTTGGAATATCAGTCTTATACCTGATTAAGAAGGTGAGAGAGTGGTCACTTATGTCTTCAGGGAGGGTACCTACTTTGTAAGTTTGGTGATTAGTATTAGTAACAATCCAATCAAGGGTACTTTCGTTGTAATTATGTTTATTGGTTCTAGTGGGGGATGTGATAGTTTGAGTAAAACCATAAAGGTTTATAAAAGTAGCAGGCTGTTCAGATGTACAACCCTTCCAGTTAATATTAAAGTCACCGAGTACTATAGTTTCCTGTGAGTAGTTGGTGGAAAGCCAACTTAGAATAGCCTCTAAGGTACTAGTATTATTGCCTGGGGGAGGTAGATGCAGATGATATATATGGATTTGCATTTGTTAAGCTGAATTTTGGAAATAAGAATTTCTGCATTACTAGTTTGTGGAGGTATGGAGTCTATGGTGGTTACTTGTAATCCAGATTTGTATAATATAGCTACTCCTCCACCCTTTTTAGAACTACGGTCTAATATCAGGATATTATAGCCCAGAGGAATAACCACATTATCTTGCGCTGTTGGCTTGAGCCAAGTTTCAGTAAGACAGAGGATGTCAAATGAATATACATCCATGAGGGCGTGTAGGTGGGCAAATTTATTATTAATACTGTGAATATTGAGATGAGCTATTAGGAGGGAGTTGGGGGGTCTGGTAAGCAATTGTGTATTATTAAGAGTTGGTGTCCGTGGCTCAGGGGTTATGGTAGAATTTGGGCCTGGATTAGGATATATATCACCATCAATTAGGTGAATTACAAGCCTTATTTTCAAAGTGTGTTTTAAGAATTTACATATTAGGTCCTGGCATTTCTTGGTTCTTGGGTTGTAGTATTTAATGTGACTGAGTCTGTGAAATTTAGCTGGTAAATACTTTGGAGGGCAGTATGTGTAAGTATGGCTGTGATGGATTACTATTGTTGGTGTTAGACATGACTGTATAGAAGCCAGATGTCTAGCTCCAGTTCTACTTAGATGAATATTATTTTGTTCAAAACAGCTGTGAAAGGAAACAGTATGACTAGCCTATAGAAACTATGAGCGTGAATTAGAGGTATCAGACTGAAAGAATGAAAGGTATAACTAGCACAGTAAACTACAAAAAGAAAATCTATAGAATGATACAGCACATCTGTTTTCTGATGCATGCAGTCTGTTTGCAGAGAGTGTTGTTAACCTAAGCAAATATGTTTGATTAATAGGCAATAAAATAAATGCTGGTAGGTGACTTCTCAGCTACACTGCAGAGATATTTTATGCATGGTCACCCGAAATCTTTCCTATAGTTAGTTTTATTTATTTTCCTTGCAGTTTTATAAATTATTCTTATCAACAATCCGGTAAAACCATTTGTCAAACGCAATAGTGTGTACAGAACCTGTGAGTGCATTACTTTAAGACATACACCACCTAAGATGACATTATAGCATATCAATTGTAAAACTATCATCTGCAACAATAAGGAAGTACATGAAAATAACTGCCATGTGACACATTGAGGGTTTAGTTCTCAGAATAATCATTTCATAACAGGAATTATACAACAACCCCCCATTAATATTCAAAAACGTGCACGCTGATTGGTCAGCATGCACGTTGTAAATCAGAGTTACACTAATAGAAAAAGGTCCAGTCGCCCAGACTTTTTCCATTAGTATAACTCTTTTTTTTTAAGCAACGGAGAACGCAAGATCTCCGTTGCTTTTTACACACTGTCTCGCTATGTTAAATGAGTTCAACATAGCATGACAGCTTTAAAAAAGTAACGGAGATCTTCCTATCTCTGTTGCTTTTTTTAAATGTGTCTCGCTATGTTAAATAGGTTTAAATACATAAGGACCCTCTCCACCCTCCGGGCAGACCTATTGTGTCCGGCAGAGGCTCCTTAATGGAGCCACTGTCAGCTTTTCTTACAGACCACCTAAAACCATTATTAAAACAAGTTAGATCCCGTATACAAGATACCACGGAATTTTTAAACATTATTAATGATTCTCAACTGGAGCCCAATTGGTGGCTTTGCACATTGGATGTTGCTTCCCTATATACCAGCATTCCTCATGATGTGGGCATTCTTGCAGTTTCATATTGGTTATATAAATCTGATCTGTATTCTACAGGCTTTAACAATTTTCTGATTAAACTGACTGAAACTGATTTACGCAAAAATATTTTTTACTTCAAAGGACAAGCATACTGGCAAATCAAGGGCACTGCTATGGGGGCATCATTTGCACCAATATACGCAGATCTTTTTATGGGATATTATGAACAAGCATTCATATATGATGTTCAAAGGAATATATACATTCAAGATCTAGATATCTGGCGCAGGTATTTAGATGATTGTTGGACGGTGTGTTGTGGAGACAGGGACCAGCTGGCCGAATTTGTGTCTTATTTGAATAACAACTCTTTTGGCATCAAATTCACTGCTAACATTGAGCATGATAAGATTGTCTTTCTAGATGTGGTCATCACCAGGCTTTTAGAAAACACCTTGGCCACTTCTGTCCATCGGAAATTTCCGGAATACAATACATTATTACATGCCAAACGTTCCCACCCACACCACATCATCCGAAATATCCCAAAATCTCAGTTCATGCGTATCAGACATATTTGTTCTTCGGAACAAGAATATTCTACTTGCAGCCTTGACTTGTCAGAAAGATTCATCAATCGTGGATATAACAAACATAATCTTTCTCTTACTATGGATGAAACCAAATGTTTGACACGAACAGGCCTATTGGAATATAGATCGAAAGAGTGGGCATCTTCTGGTCAACCTGTGAGGTTAGTAACTACTTATGGCACCAACACTGATAGGTTCAGAGACATTATTAATCAACACTGGGACATTTTGAAGTCACATGATTTTTTTAACACTATCCTACCTGAACAATGTTCGTTCTCGTATCGTAGAGGACGCAACATTAATTCTTACCTCACTCATTACAAAAGGTATATTCCTACCATTCCACTACAAACCACGTTATTTGGTGATATTTTAGTTGGTTGTTTCCCATGTGGCCATTGTACTGCTTGCCAACATGTCTCTAAAACAACTGAATTCTCAATTAAGAACACTTCTAGGGTTTTCGCCAATTGCAGTTCAGATTGGGTGATTTATTTAGCAACGTGCACTTGTTCAGCTTTTTATATAGGCCAAACATCCAGGCCTGTCATATTTAGAATAGGTGAGCACATGAGTGCTATCAGGAACAAACATTTATCTAATGCACTGTTTAAACATACCATCGATCACCCATCTGCTGCATTTAAATTTGTTATTATTGATAAGATAGTATTGCATAGGAACTTCAAAGCAGGATGGCATACTAAATTAAATCATATGGAGAACATGTGGATTATTAAATTAGGGGGACTGTTCAGGCCTGGGCTAAATGAAACAGAATAATATTATAGACAACTATATATAGTTGATTCTGTTTTTTGATTTATGGAATTTTTTGAATTATCAGATTGATATTCACTCAGGTATACATAGGTTAATTGTGTATATATTTACTTATGTATCATGTTTATCATGTACATTTTTCATTATGTACATTTTTTATCATGTACATTTTGATACACAGGTTTGATATAATGGCATGGGATGTTATCTGTAATCATTTTTATTTATTTCTATATATGTACATTTTCTATTTTTTAATTCTCTCTTGGGTTGGCTATTGTGGTGGTGTGTGGTGTATGTCTCTTTAAGGGCTCCAATATATAAGACCAGGAAATGGTGAAGATGTTTCAGACAAAAACTTTATTTTTGAGCATTGAAAAAGGCTGCTTAAAGCCGAAACCGGTCTGCTATTTTGTATTGGCTTATTAGCCATTTATTTTGGTTTATATCTGACTTCAATAAAAGTATCTTGAAGCAATCCTTTATGTGCTGGTTCATCCTTGTGTACTTAACATAGCGAGACAGCTTTAAAAAAAGCAAAGGAGATTCTCTGTTGCTTTTTTTAAAGCTGTCTCGCTATGTTAAACTCCTTTAACATACCGAGACACTTTGTAAAAAGCAAGGGAGATCTTGCTTTCTCCGTTGCTTTTGCCCACAGCTCTGATGTACTGCGTAAGCATACGCATGCGCAGTACATCAGAACTGCCACAGAATACCAGACAGCTGCGGAAGGGCAGCAAGGAGGCATTATACAATGCCATTATTTAAGAAAAGTAATTATTTTTTTCTTAAATAATGTCATTGTATAATAGCAATAACCCACTTCTGGGTGTGGGTAATGTTGGATTTACCCACGGTTGTCTTTGTTTGGCCACTCGGGCTTCGCCCTCGTGACCAAACCACACCAACTGTGGGTAAATCCAGCATTACCCACACCCAGGCGTGGGTTATTGCTATAACATTTACAGTAAAGATGGTAAGTTGGGAAACATTACCAAAAGACACTAAAGTAAACATTTGTTAGTGCTTATTTATATTTTTTAAATTACTAAACATGCATGCCATATTTAAGACTTCTGGATGCAAAAGTGAATATGTAGTTCAGCTACAGTTCTAGTACATTAAACTAACTTCAACCGATAGATACAGCCACATTTATCTGAAAGCGCATATTCTGAAAGGGGCCAAATGCAAGAAAAGGTTCACACATTAAGGCAGCTTGGATGAAACAAGCACCACAGATGATCTCAAATGCTCTCTTGACAAATTAATATACATAACCAATAGTAAACATACAAACCACAAGCTTCTGATCTCTGCATTTAAAATGCTTACATATGGCTCCTTCTTGCTGGTCTGATGGATCTCCAAACACTTTTCTCTTCATTTGACCTCTGGTAGAAGAACATGATGAGTTGAACTTCTCAGACTGACAAGAATCTGCACACAGTACAGATTTTCCTACATCAATGTCCTTCCTCTCCTGGAAATAATTACACAAAACGCAGCTTAAAATTTCAGAGCTCTCAGGATAAATATGCACAATATATGCAATAAATCAGTTATTATTTCAGTGTAAACATAGTTAAGACACCCCAAATGAGATTAGATATCTGTTTACCTCTTAACTGTAAAGATTTTTGCAAAATGACCAGATTTCTGCATTACAGTTTTGGTCTGAACTTCAAAAAAAGTTTGTTTTTTTTAACAAATCACTGGGATGATCTAAGGAACAAAGTCACTAAATAATGACATGTATTTGAATTTCAGACTTTATATCCTTCAGAAAATGCATGAAAACACAAATCCTGTTATTCTAGCAACTTTCCAAGAGTGTAATAAAAATATTTAAAATATGTCCCTATTTTTGGGCCTTTGCTCCCCCATTATGTCAGTCTTTCTCCAGATTTCTTGCACTAAAAGGTTGAGATGTATGCTAAAGGGGAAAGGTCATTCTTTTGGTTTTGGTTTAAAGCTGAGAGAAAAGCAGAATGACAACCCTTTTGTTTGCATAATATAAAATACATCCGTCTAGTGACAATGACAAGAGCAATGTTCCATCTTACACTCAGTATTTTTTGGCAATTTGCTGTATATGATTAAGAAGGCTATGGACTACTAATGAGACTCATTATGAGGTTCAGGGGTTGATTTCTATAGGCATATTACTTAATTATATAATCTACTGCACTCTGGAGCTTCACTGAAGATGGGCCTTAACCTTTTTAATTTCATAACACAGTCAATGTTATTCAATAACTCCCTCAACATAAATGTGCATTCGAGCAACTCTTAAAAATGCAAAGAAAGTTTATATAATATTTTATCTAGAAGCTTAATGAGAAGGTCAGTGGTTGATTTTTCTTTTGTCAAGGATCTTAAATTTTCAGAACAAAAAGTACCGTACTTACACTACAAATACATTATGGCTGTACCAATGTGCCCAGACAAAGTCTAAGTATATTTCAAAACACCACAGAAAAAGGAAGTAACTAGTACAATTTGGCTTCGTGTTCAACTATGAGTTTTAGCTCCAGATGTGAATGAAATAGAAAATGCTTCTGCTCCCCTCAAATGACTACAGCTGCTGAGTCTAACGAAGCATTGAAGTTTCATTAACTAACTGAGTATCGGAAAGAGTCGCAAGACACCACATGAATACTATTCCATACAGTCTCTGAACATACACTAAAGCATTTGTCGGTAATTCAGCAGACACACACTCACTGCCAAGAACATCAGAAGGTTGTGGGTTCTATCATCATACAAGGTTCCTGGACTAATGTTGCAATGCTAACAATGTAGTGCAGTATTAAGTGAATAATGTCCTCAAGAAGTGTTGTCCTCCAGATGAGATATTAAAAATGTTTCTGATCTTATGGCAGTTATTTTTAAAAACTCAGGATATTTCCCCAGTTTGTATGAAAAAACACCTCCAGTATCCCTAGAACAGTCTGCAGTTGTAACGAGGCAAATCCATTCAAAAGTAAATAAATAAATGACAACAACAAACTCAGTAAGAAAGCTCAAATGGAAGACCAACATCCCAATGACAGAATGTCAAGCCAGCTACATAAATATGGGAAGTTCAAAAAGCCAAAGTGGGATGAAGGCAGGGTACTGGACATAAACACCTGCAGACTGTCATCGAATGAATCGATGCAAGTGAAATTTCTTTGCAAATTTGTTTGTCAGGGTAATACAGAACACAGAGCTGAATGCATACCTCTGTACTGGAGGATGTGGAAATGAGCACTTGACAATATGCTGCCTGCTGTGATGGAGGACACTATTCAGGAAGAGTGTACACAGCTCCATGCTTAAAGATGTGAAACTAGATGGTTGTCATTTTACTGGATATAAAGCCAAATGCATGCCACTCTACCAGAGGGCATGAAACAGGAAGCATGTCACTTTCCTAGAGGAAGTGGAAACAGATTCATGCAATTCTACTACATGGTTGTTGTTGTGTCTTTCGGCTTTTCCCGGTTAGGGGTCGCCACAGCGGATCTCCGGTCCACTAATGATTGGCAGTAGATTTTTACATGCCGAGTTGGCGGCCCTGACGCACAACCTTCAACAAAGGTACGCCCATTCACGTAGGTCTCCACATAGAAGACGCTCTAGCTGAGAATCGAACAGGACAACGTCTTACTGTGAGGTGACAACGCTACCGCAGCACCACCACCGCAGTCAATTCTACTACATGGTATGAAACAAAATATATGCCATTGTACTGGGGATATTTTATTGGGATGCATACCACTGTACTGGAGGATGTAGAACTAGATGCATGCCACTTTATTGGACGACATGAAACACACTGAATGCCATTGCACTGCAGTATGTGATACTTGAATGCATGCCACTCTACATGACAACATGCATCTGGTTTCCCATCATGCTCCACATTTGCCAACACAGTGGTATGTATATTTTAATAAGCTTTAATAAGAGAAAAAATTGGGAGGTGTCATGAAGGTTTAATTTTAAACACTATTTTTTTTTTTAATCATTTCTCATTAAAAGTTACCTTATCCCTGGTCCAGGTAATATTAAATTCTCTCACTGTTCTGACTCAGACCTCAATAACTGGTTCTGACATTCACCATGTATTTTGTGAAAGATTTTGTTTCTGCCCCATTCTGGAGGCATTCTCTGAAACACGTTCTGACTAGTATAATAGATTATACACTGAAATTCCAAGGTGAATGACTTCAGGATGACGAAAAAAATATTCTTTAACAGAATACATGGTGACTTTAGGATGTAATTAAGCATCCTTGCTATCCCTTTTGATATGTTATCATGACTGCAAACATTAAGCTGGTCTGGTCTTTGTATGGCATTTGATACAGACCAGGCACTAGTTTTATTGTCCTCCTATGAAGTGTCTCTGTCACATACTTGTCATTTAGGATACTGAGGTATCTAAAACTGCACAAAATGCTCCAGTCGGGGGTCACAATTCTGCAGAGATAACTTCCTGTTCTTTTTTTTTAGTAATGTTCTTATTTTGTCTTTCAGTGTTCCATCACCCATACTTGCTGCTGTCTCACAATGCTTCCCTACCTTTACATCATTAGGTGTAACGACCTTCATATTCCTTTCCTCAGTTGTTACTGCTGCTTCTCCTTCAATATGAATGCTGTCCTTAGATACTTGTTAACAGCACAGTGCTGCCCAAACAGATGTTCAACAGAAGGGCTCTTGAACTTAGGACTAAATAAAAACAAAAAGGTCCACACCCTTCATCTGGCAGTCCAAGACTAAAAAAAGACTTCTGCTTTTAAACTGTAGCAATCCATTTGTTGCATTTGTAGCAAACAGCTTGCTACAGCTTAACAAACAAGAAGTACTGAAGTGCATTTTGGTACAGAAAAAGAATGAAGGAACTGCACTTCCTGATCAGACCACAAATACCTTGTGCCAGGGACAGCAACTCCATTTTTCACACCCTTGTTACACTGCCAAAAAAAAAAAATAGAAAAGTCTCTCTGTACTACATCCTAAATGGGGGGTGCCTTCTGTACTGCACCTTACATGGGGGGTGCTTTGCTTCCTGCAGCTCTACCATCTGCTCATAGACTTCAGGCTTTACGTACCTCCTGCCAGAGAGAATTACTCACTTATAACTATCTTCTTCCAGTGATCATTCTCCAGCTGAGTTTTCAGAAAAAACAGAGTTTGCTGATTTATCTCCTTGCTTGTCAAGCCTGAAGGATGGTATCCTGACGATTTCCCAACATGCACCATTTCCATTTTCTAATCTGAATTCAAGTCGCCATGTCTTGCAGCGTGCCGATAGTCAGCACAAGTTCTCTTTTCATTCTTTTTTCAATTTGTGTGCAACAGTCATGCTGTACACAAAGGTCTCATTAGCAAAATATTCCTTCAAGATCTTCTGCAATGTCACTTAAGATCACAAAAAAAAGGATCACTACACTACTAACCCTTATGACACACAGTTCATCACCAGCCTTTCATATGAGTGTATTCCATCTGATATAATCCCTTATATTCTGCTGCCTAAAGGTGTTTTATTCATGCAACCTACCTAACAAATTAATTCCACTATTCAGTCATATCGGGTAACCTGAGAAATATGCCAACCTCAAAGTGTTCTTTTTCTCAAGCTGCCCACCCAGTCAAAAACTTTTATATTTGCTAGCTCGGCTATCCTATTTGTATTCATGCTGCTTTCCAGTGCCCCATTAATTTTAAGATATTCTTTCCTTGTGCAGCAATATTATGATTTTCCCAAAAAATTACATCAAACTCACAGGCAGGAGGTTTTCAAATGTAAATTTATTCTGTTAGGCAGTACTGTACAAAGGAATAAAGTCATGAGTGCTAACAAGGTTTACTTTGCACTCTTAGGTTTGATTCCCATATTTGCCACTTGCATGTTGTGTGACAATGACCAACTCACTTAACTACACATTCACCAAAGGTCAGCCCTGAATAGAGAAAGTTTAACACTTACAGTATTCCAGACAAAATGGCTGTGTAAGAATATTGATTCTCTTATAACACGATCAAATATTCTGTTACCTGTCAAATTACTGAGGGCCTTTTTAAATGCTTCCTCACTGTTTACCCCACAAATCATCTGTGGTGATTTATTCAACAACATTCCCATTTAAGGTTAATATAATTAACATGTATTTTAATCTTAGATATTTCAGTAAAATAATGCATGTTTTTATGTCTGTGGGTGGGGTATTGATACATATTTCCTTGTTTAATCAAGACAATTCCAGGCATTTATTGTGAGAATATACTAGTTCATTGTCCTCAGCAGCCTTTACAAGCCTAGCCCATAGAAGGGCCCTGCCATTGTGGCAGTCAATGTTACTTCCCAGTGCCTGTATCAAGTAGAGCCACTGCAGTATTCCTTGTGGGTGAACTGTCTATTACCCATCCACTCATCAAGATTTTTCTGAAACAGTGTCAGCTAGGTGATCTGCATGACACATCCTACAAAAAGGCCTCACAGAAATGGACAACTGGTGCCGGAGTCACGGCCTTAAACTAAATGCCAAAAAATGTATAGTCATCCCCTTTGGGAAAAACAAAGTACCCACAAATTATCACATAGACAGCAACCCATTGAGTACTGAAAAAGTAGAGACCTAGGGACCCAAGTCGACAGCGACCTCTCATTTGATACCCACGTTGCCAAAGTGGTTAGAAAAACATTCTACCTTGCACACCTCATCATGAAGGGATTCACATCCAGATCCAAGGATGTCATTGTACCCCTATATTCCTCCCTCATCAGACCCATGATTGAGTACAATGCCCCATTTGGTATGTACCTCACCCGGCATTTGCAACAGCTGGAGAGACCACAAAAGTACCTCACCAAGAGGATCAAGGGTCTCCAACATATGTCTTATTCTGCCAGACTAAAGAAACTTCAGCTCTATTCAGTATCATACCACCTGCTCAGAGGTGATCTCTGCCTGACGTACAAGGCCATGTCCAATCAGGATCAGATGGACATGCTCCACCTCAAAAAAATCCAAGTCCATCAGGACCACGAGAGCTAAAGACTTAAACCTCGGCACAAGTATGTATAGGACATGCTGGAGGGATAGATTCATAACCCAGAGGCTTCCCATGCTTTGGAACAAGATCCCAGTTCATATTAGGCAGAGCCCCTCACTGACTCTTTTCAAGAGAAATCTTGATGAGTGGATGGGAGATCGTAAGTTTACCCCAGGGGTCACATCTGTGTCACTGCTAGACAGGGGCACAGTAAACTAATTCTATTATATAAGGGGACCTTCATTGTGTCACTACTAGACACAGTATTCTAAATTTATTCTGTACATTTTTGTACCATTTCATGGGGTGGCAAATGCCACATCACTATGGCTAGGTTTACAAATGCCCCAGGGCAGATAGCCTAGTACTATACTATGAAACTATGAAACTATGTATGGGAAGTGTATTCCAGGGCATGTGCAGTCTCTTTGTAAGGGGACCTGTCCCACCAGCATGTTATGGCGATTGTGGTAATGAGGTAGAAGTCTCTGCAGTGTGTGGTGTTGAGGTATTGGGATGTCTTTATATGTAGCATGTCTAAAACAGGTGGGTCAAACATGGCTTTGTAAGTCAAGCAGAGATAGCCTTTAACTAGGTGATATGACACAGAGAATAGCTGGAGTCTTCTGAGTTTGCCTGTGTAGGACGTTTATTTAATGCCAAGGAACCTCTTTGTGAGGTGTTTCTGTGGCCTCTTCAGCTGTTGCAAGGTGTCTACTGAGGTACATGGCAAATGGACCAGAATATTTGATGAGTGGTCTAATGAGGGAAAAGTAGACAGAGATCATTACCTCTGTCTTCCTGGATGCAAAACCCTTGGTAATGCAATGTGCCACAAAGAAGGACTTTCTGAACACAGTGGCAATGTGGTGGTTGAAGGAGAAGTTACTGTCAACCTGTGTCCCCAGATCTCTTATAATGCCTATAGTGTTCATTGGGTTCCCATTGATGTGGTACTTACTGGGAACTGAGTGTTTTGCCAAAGGGGATGATGATGCATTTTGTGGTGTTAAGTTTCTGGGTGTGGTTTCCACACCACTCATTGGTCTCAGTGAGCCCTTTCTGTAGGATGTCTGCATCACATGTGGAGTTAATGATAGCTCCCAGCTTGCAGTCCTCTGTGAACTTGGTCAGCCAGAGTTCCTCTGTGTTGGGCTGGACTCATGCGAAGTAGGTGCTGGACAGAACACTACCCAGTACTGATCCCTGTGGGACTCCACTTGTGACTGCTTGCCATTCTGACTTGGCTTTTGCCACTGTCACACTGTGTGTTCTGTGAACCAATTTGCAACCCACCCACTGATATAGGGGTTGATGCCTAGTTTTGTGGGTTTAGCAATAATTCCTGACTGAAGAATAGTATCAAAAGCCTTGGCCAGATCAACGTAGGCTGCATGCAGTGCATTACTGTCATACGGTTTTTCAGTGTATGTTAAGGCTGTCATAGTGGGTGTTGTGTCCAGCTATGTGCTCCACATGGTGTGGTGTAGGTGTTGACCTTATCCTCTTGACCAGACAGTGCAGTTTTCACTGGAGAGTGCATATTTTCACATCTGGTGATATAGGCGTAATCCTCACAAGTCTGTGTGTTTGGAGTTTAGAGAAGAGGGTTGCCTGTGTACATGAGGCAGTTGCAACAGTGCCTCAGAGTGGACAAGTGCACCAGGTTAACTGGTGAAAGCACAGAAAACTGCACTTCAATCATGCCAGGAGGGGTGGTCATAACTACTAAGTACTGGGGCTAATTCTCTGAGGAACGAGTACTGCTGATGGCTCCCAGGTGTGCTAGACTTACAGATACAAAAACCTGTTGAAGTGCAAAGCTATTATGCTATTTGAAGTGCAAGGCAGAAAGAACTAGCAAGATGTAAGGGAAAAATTGAAGGCAGACTTTCTGCCACCTGTAATACTTTACCTCAGCTGTGCAGTTATCAGCACCTTTGTCCAGTTGTTAGTCCAGTAAGCTCTGTAGCGCATGTAGTAATTGTGTAACACTATAGCAGAAATAACTAGATAGGCAGGGGTTCTAATCTCAATATTGGCAAGTGTGGTTTTGTGTGTGTTTGTGTGTGTGTGTGTGTGTGTGTGTGTGTGTGTGTGTGTGTGTGTGTGTGTGTGTGTGTGTGTGTGTGTGTGAATCACATACTGGGTGGGTTTTACCATTTTGAGTTGTGTACCACCCTTTAGACTTCCCCTCACCCCAATTTCATAGTCCTGTTGATGTCATTCACCTTACATGTACATCTGGATTTGATGAAATTGTATACGCTCCATGGCATGTCTGATAACTGCATAACACTACAGTAGAAATAACTAGATAGGCAGGAGTTCTAATCCCAGTACTGGCCACTGTTGTGTGTGTTGGTATGAGAATCATATACTGTGTGTGTTATACCATTTTGAGTTGTGTACCACCCTTTACACTTCCCCTCACCCTAACTTAGTAGTCCTGTTGATGTCATTCACCTTAGAAGTACCTTTGGACTAGGTGAAATTGTATAAGCTCCGTGGCGCATCTGATAACTGCGTAACACTGTAGTAGACATAGGTTGATGTTCTAATCTCAATACTGGTGTGTGTGTGTGTGTGTGTGTGTGTGTGTGTGTGTGTGTGTGTGTGTGTGTGTGTGTGTGTGTGTGTGTGCGTGTGTACCATATCCATTGGGGGGGGGTTTGCAAAATGTTCGCACCCAGTACACATCCAAATGTCCACTGTACAGGGCCCACTGTTGTCAACCACTGTAGTGTTAGTTGTGGACACTCTGCAGCCCTATAAGATGTGTGCCATGTGAAATAACTATGTAACAGTATGGACACAAAAAACAAGATAGGCAGGTCTTCTAAACCTCTGATACCATTCCCCACTCAGGAATCATAGACAAACACAGCCATCTAGGTATCAACTCCTATGCCACTAGATGAGTTGCAAACTGGCTCATGCATGGGACCCACAGTGTGAAGGTAGCAGACTCTATGTCAGAATGCCAACCAGTTAAGAGTGGACTACCACAGGGTCTGGTCATGGGTCCCCTCATGTTTGTCATGTAGGCCTCTGACATCCAGACCAACACAAAGGGACCCTGGCTGACAATGTTCGCAGACAACTGCAAGGTGGGTGCTATGTGTACATCTGCATATCATGTTGACATCCTGCTTAAAGGCCCCACTAAGAAATCTGACTGTTGTCAGAACACTGGCCTTAGGCTGAATGGAAAGAAATGTGTCGCAATCCCATGTAGAATCAATGTGGTTACCATAAATTAACACCTTCCTGGTAGTTCAGTGGACACAGAAGTCCTTATAAGAGGCCTGGGAACACAAGCTGACAGTGATCTCTCTTATGGCCACCACATTGCTACTGTAGACAGAAATAACTTCTATGTGGCACATCTCATAAGAAAGGGTGTGTCATCCAGTAAGGAAGAGGTCAATGTCTCCTGCTACTCTCTCCTCATTAGGCCAACCAGCAGGTACAATGGCCCATTTGCCATGCAGCTCACTAGACACCTTAAACAACTGTGGAGGCTGCAAGTGTACCTCACAAATAGGACCCTAGCCCACAAGCAACTGTCCTATATGGACAGAGTGCAATACCTCCAAGTATTCTTGGCCACATCTTGGCTACTTACAGGCAATCCATGCCTGACTGACAATGCCATGTCTGGCTAGCTGTGTTAGTAATGCCATATCTAGTGAAACTCTCATCTGCATGACCACATGCCATGGATACCTCAACTTCCTTACCACAATCAACAGAACATGCTGGGGGACAGGTACATAACCCAGTGAGTGGACATGTAATGCAATATATGTCGCAAACATAACAGAGCACCTCACTGGCCCTTTTCAAGAGAAATCTGGATGAGTGGATGGGGAATTTAACTGTCAACCCAACATGATGCTATGCAGGTAGGTAGATGCGCGGCCAAACCAATCCAGTAAACAACAAAAGGCCAGCAATATGCGATCCAGAAGTAACAAAAAGAAAATAATTAGATCAAATACATATAGATGGCTGAATAATAACCCTTTATTAGACAGACCGGTTTCGGCAACCAATGCCTTCTTCAGTGTATGAACAATTCACCAAAAATGCAATCCATTTATAGACACACCCCACCTGAGAGACAGATGGAAAATGCAACCAATATATATTTAAAGAGAAAGAACCCAAAATATAAACTGCAGTAATGCATGATAGTAAGTGCAATCTTGACTTGACAATATGTAGTAATCCCCAGGGATGGCACAAAATACTTACTCACAAAGAACAACATTGGATCATTACATTGGATGAATTATATAACATTAATTGAAAAATAAAGAATAGAAAATATGTTATGAACTAACCCACACACACACTGAATTATATAACATAAATGTAAATAGTATAATATAACTTATGGTGTAGTTATGCTGAGAACATATATCATGCATGCTGTCATAACCATAAAAAGCATCACATCCAAAGCATGAAAAAAAGTGCGATGAATGTTCCAACAGAAAACATGTGGTTAGCAATTGATGATGTAGCCAAATTGGAAAATCCATGCTTAGTCCAATGTTCCAATATAGTTCCTTCAGCTGTGATCGAAGCAGGTATGTCGATATGCCTTTGGCTGTCCTTCATCGGATCCTATATGACACATTAGAAAAACTTATAAAAAATATGGGAGATAGAGGTAAACAGATTACTATAAACCAATATTCATAATTATTCATGATGTAAATGAGATATATAAATCATTATGTATAAACATAAAACATAAACTGTACCAACCTATATCCTCATATTTACAAATGGTCATTTAGTCCAGGAGGGAACAGAGCATCCAGTGTAATGATCCAATGTTGTTCTTTGTGAGTAAGTATTTTGTGCCATCCCTGGGGATTACTACGGTCCCCCAGAATTCTATCTATAATTACAAAAGAAAATTGTGCTTCAGGATGTTTCAAAATGTGCCGATATAAGGCATTAGTTTCCTTCCTGGTTTTAATGTCTGATCTATGTTCGTTGATGCGTGTTCTGAGTGGTCTAGAAGTTTGGCCTACATAAAAAGCTTGACACCGACATGTTGCCAGATAGACCACCCAACTGCTGCTACAGTTGCCAAATATTCTGCATTGGTACACTTTACTGGTATTGCGACTTGTAAATTCCTTACTTTTATTAATTTGTTTACATGAACCACAATGGCCACAAGGGAATGTACCCACTAATAGATCCCCTGACATAGTCATTTGTTGGTGTATCGCTCCTCCACTTTCTATATGTTTAAAATGTGAAAAGAGGGAGCCAAGAGTTCTGCCTCTCCAATAGAAGTGGCATTGTTGATCCATTATTGTTCTCAAAAATTCATTGGCCATAAGAATATTCCAATGTCTATTAATGATACCCTTGATAGCATTAGAATTTCTGCCAAAGGTGGTGACAAACCGAATGATATTCATAGAGCAATCCCTAATTTTAGATTGATATTGTAACAAAGAGAGAGAGAGGCAGAACTCTTGGCTCCCTCTTTTCACATTTTAAACATATAGAAAGTGGGGGAGCGATACACCAACAAATGACTATGTCAGGGGATATATTAGTGGGTACATTCCCCTTGTGGCCATTGTGGTTCATGTAAACAAATTAATAAAAGTAAGGAATTTACAAGTCGCAATACCAGTAAAGTGTACCAATGCAGAATATTTGGCAACTGTAGCAGCAATTGGGTGGTCTATCTGGCAACATGTCGGTGTCAAGCTTTTTATGTAGGCCAAACTTCTAGACCACTCAGAACACGCATCAACGAACATAGATCAGACATTAAAACCAGGAAGGAAACTAATGCCTCATATAGGCACATTTTGAAACATCCTGAAACACAATTTTCTTTTGTAATTATAGACAGAATTCTGGGGGACCGTAGTAATCCCCAGGGATGGCACAAAATACTTACTCACAAAGAACAACATTGGATCATTACATTGGGTGCTCTATTCCCTCCTGGACTAAATGACCATTTGTAAATATGAGGATATAGGTTGGTACAGTTTATGCTTTATGTTTATATATAATGATTTATATATCTCATTTACATCATGAATAATTATGAATATTGGTTTATAGTAATCTGTTTGCCTCTATCTCCCATACTTTTTATAAGTTTTTCTAATGTGTCATATAGGATCAGATGAAGGACAGCCAAAGGCATATCGACATACCTGCTTCGATCACAGCTGAAGGAACTATATTGGAACATTGGACTAAGCATGGATTTTCCAGTTTGGCTACATCATCAATTGCTAACCACATGTGTTCTGTTGGAACATTCATCGCACTTTTTTTCATGCTTTGGATGTGATGCTTTTTATGGTTATGACAGCATGCATGATATATGTTCTCAGCATAACTACACCATAAGTTACATTATACTATTTACATTTATGTTATATAATTCAATGTGTGGGGGTTAGTTCATAACATATTTTCTATTTTTTATTTTTCAATTTTCAATGATGTACCTATTTATATGTTATATTTGTTGCATATTGTCAAGTCAAGATTGCACTTACTATCATGCATTACTGCAGTTTATATTTTGGGCTATTTCTCTTTAAATATATACTGGTTGCATTTTCCATCTGTCTCTCAGGTGGGATGTGTCTATAAATGGATTGCATTTTTGGTGAATTGTTCATACACTGAAGAAGGCATTGGTTGCCGAAACCGGTCTGTCTAATAAAGGGTTATTATTCAGCCATCTATATGTATTTGATCTAATTATTTTCTTTTTGTTACTTCTGGATCGCATATTGCTGGCCTTTTGTTGTTTACTGGATTGGTTTGGCCGCGCATCTACCTACCTGCATAGCATCATGTTGGGTTGTGCTTTCTTAGCTATGCTGTAGGACGGGTCTGGAAGTTATCGTTATCGAGTACACGGGAATCCTCCCCTGACATATATAGCTTTTTGGAATCATTTGGCTATTTCACCTGTGAGTATAGGAAAATAGTATGTATGCAACCAACGATTGAATGATATTTTCAAATTCCTTGTCATTGGATTTGTGACTTCTTTGGACATTGGTTTATTGCTTATCTTGGTGGCGTTTGTGGATTCCTATGGGGCCTACGCAACACATGTTTAAATGAGCAGTTGTTGTTTCCAGGACCACACATCCAAGGTTTGATTTGGCTTGAATATATGTAACAAAGGGTTGGTGTAGTGTTTTATTGAAGCAGGAGGTTATATTGGATTGTCGGGGAATTTGAAATGCTTGTTTGAACCATTAAGAGCTTCAGTCACATTTTTTCCACTTTACAAAACAACTGGTGGGTAAAATTACAGATTTCTATGCTGTTGGATGACCTTAACGTAATTGGAGGCACTTCAGGCTGTCGTATATTTTGGATCAGTACAAAGTGTGATAAACTGTTTGATCTTCGACAAAGCGGGGTTGGTGCTGTGTTTTATGGAACAAAGTGGTTACATCGGACTGCTTAGCTATTTCAATTGTCTGTTTAACTAACTGGGTGCTACAGTCGAACTCTCGCCATTTACATATCATAACTGGTCGGGGAACTATGAATGTCCATGCTTAATGTAACTGGAGGAACATCAGACGGTGGTGGATTTCGGACAAGCACAAAGAGCAAGATTTGTATGTTTGGGACACTAGTGACTTTTGGTTTATATTGATCGTTTTGTTTACAACAACAGCAAGCTGGTGATCAGTTGGTACATCAGATTGTGTAGAGCTTTTTTTGGTGAACAAGACACAAAGTTGTTGGTGGGATGATACAGCTTGTTTGGGACTATTAATATTTTTCAATATATGTTTTTCCAACTTATTCATATGTATATGTCATCTTACATTTGTAAGGATGCATTTTTAACAACGTTTTACATCTCTTATGTCAAGGACTGCCCACCACTATCGGGAACACCTTTCTTGTGCGAGATTATTTTTCCCCATACTATGTTATCTTTCTATTATGTTGGTCATAAATAATATTTCTCTGTGTGCGTATACATATATCAGGATTTGTAGCATGTTTCTTGGGGGCCAAGTATACTATTTTGAACCATTACAGTTTTGAATACGTATTTTTTAATACGGTTCTCACAAATACAAGTACAATACATTTTACCATTTAAGTATTATAGTATTGGCATACATCTGGTCTATTTGTTATTATAGGCATTATTACCATTGTATGTTTTTTACATCAACATATCAGTCTTGGATATACCTTATCAGTTCTTACCCTGGGCACTGACGGTTTTAGCAAGCATAATTGTGGTGCAGTTGTAGGCCTAATAATTCATTTGTGTCACTTAGTGTTGTGGTGTCGATTGTTCTCTAACATCATATTGACTTTGGCCATTTATTGGGCCTATCTATACACTTGCATTGTTCCTGATGTTTGCATGATAGACCTACATCTTAAGAGGTCATCAATACTGAACTCAAAGTTGAATATACTGCATATACATATTTCTGTTTTCTGTTTTAACATATGACATCTTCTCTTGTGGTGCTGGCTCTGTATTTTTTCCTCTTTGTACAATAATTTTTTGATAGTCAGTAGGGAATCATGATGTGATACAGGGACTGATACCCATCATCACTATATATTATTATTGAATATTGATTCTCTATTATAGTGTTTTATCTTGGTTTGTGGTCTCTGTCTTTTGGCTTATATCATATATCTAGCATGGACCCAGACAGTATCTTAACTGGATTGTGTGCCGATTGGGGGGATATTGGGGTTTTTGGTATCCATGCCTCGCCAGGCAGCAATTCCAATGAATCAGGGGAACAATCATCCATGAATTGTGAATTGGCATTTAATTCCCTTTCCAAGGGTCTTAAAAACCTAAGATCAAACATATGGCACTTACGTTTGTTCCGGGCATATCTACATAAAAACATAGCCCCTAGGGGTCTCAGAATTCGGCTACAACCATTGGTTGGCAGACAAGAAGACAGATTATCTGATGAGTGGCGTGAAGCCTTAGAGAAAGGGTCCATGCTTTTTGTCAACATACTGGCCCAATATTATGAACGCATGATTGATATTAATCTCCAGGAAGTCAAAACTATGTGTTGAGATTGCAAAAGATTTGAGTCTCAATCCACATTTCAAGACTCTATTAATAAATTATCACAGGAACTCACAAACCATGATAAAATTACTAAAGATAGAAAAATAAAATTTTAAAAGAGACTATATGGACTACCAAAGGGGGCATCCTTTTGACTCCCAGAGAACAGTGAGATTTATGGGTACCAGTTCTGGTTCTACATCTAATGTTCCCAGTAACAATTTTAATAAAAAAAGACCACGGTCTATTTTGAAAAACAGGGATCAAACAAGTGCCAGCACATTAGGGGAGGATTCCTCATGTACCGATTATGATACTTCCAGTAACAAGAATTCACCACATAGATAAAAATCGAATAGAGCTATCCCTTTAGCTATGGTCCCAGGCGTAGGGGTGGACGCAAACACAAAAGTGGCAAACATGCCCAATTCCCTCGAGGGATTGATCCAGAATTTTCTAACCTAAACCAGGGGGTCAATCAAAATGTTTTGAATTTGTCTAAAGAAACATTGTCTGTACAGCATTTACAACTTCTGAATAAAGGTTTAGGTTTTATCCCTGGTTTTTTTTGCAATGAATATAGCACTGTCACTGATGTTATGAGCTTCTGTCGTAACCTGAATTTGAAATTGTTTTTTGCAGACAGAGACTCTCAAAGAACTGATGAGTTTAGATTCATTAAGTCTGATTTTCAACCACCTATGCACAAACATGTTTCTGTTTTTATGCAAGCGGTCCTTAGGGACCTACACTTTGAACATAGGGAATATGACATAATGAGATCTAATCTTTCAACACAGGAATCTACTGCACTTAATGAGCTAAGGGAGAACCAAAATATTGCCATCCTTCCAGCAGATAAGGGGGGAGCCGTGGTTGTGATGGATATGAGTTCATATTTGAATGAGGGCCAATCTCAACTGTCTGATAAAAGATGCTATATGTACATGGCCTATGATCCTACCACTCATTTCAAACAGGAAATAGACACTTTTCTGAATCTTGCCCTTGAGGAGGGCATCATAACCAAAAATTGTGTTTTTCAGTTAACAGTCAAGGATCCTCAGAAACAAATCTTATATTTACTTCCAAAAATACACAATTCCATTACAAATCCTCCAGGCAGACCAATTGTATCTGGAATTGGGTCCTTGACGGAGCCTTTATCTGCCTTTCTCACTCAATATCTTAAACCACTGTTGTGTTTTGTCAGGGCTAGATTGCAGGATATGACCCAATTTCTACAGATTATACAGGATTGTCAACATGAGCCGGGGTGGCTCATGTGCTCATTGGATGTTAAGGCCCTATATACTAGCATTCCACACTGGGCTGGCCTACAGGCCCTACAATATTGGTTGGATAGGGCTGCTTTATACTCCCCAGGGTTTAATACACTGCTTATCTGCAGGACAGAACATGTCCTCAATAAGAATGTCTTTTATTTTCAAGGACAATGCTATTGGCAACTGCAGGGTACGGCGATGGGGGCATTCTTTGCTCCCATTTATGCCGATTTATTCATGGCATTCTTTGAGGAATGCATGATCTATGATCCACTACACAATATCTATCTGGTAGAGATAGATATTTGGCGCAGGTACTTGGATGATTGCTGGATGGTGTGGCGGGCAGATGTCAGGTATTTACAGGAATTAATTGAATATCTCAATCAAAATGTATGGGGAATTGAGTTTACGGTAACACATGATCTTCAAAGCATTAATTTTTTGGATGTTACCGTTACTAGAAACACAGACCATACGTTGAACACGAGATCTTATCCCAAATACCCTCAATACAACACTTTGTTGCATGCTTCTAGCATGCACCCAGGCCACACCATCCGCAACATCCCTAAGTCCCAATTTATGCGTATCAAATGCCTGAGCTCGACACCGGGTGATTTTGATAGGGATGGCTTGGGTCTTTATCATAGGTTTGCCAACAGGGGTTATAGACATCAAGACATTCTTAATGCCTGGAATTGGACTAATAATATGGAGAGAAAAACTTTGTTACAATATCAATCTAAAATTAGGGAATGATCTACGAATATCATTCGGTTTGTCACCACCTTTGGCAGAAATTCTAATGCTATCAAGGGTATCATTAATAGACATTGGAATATTCTTATGGCCAATGAATATTTGAGAACAATATTGGATCAACAATGCCATTTCTCCTACAGGAGAGGCAGAACTCTTGGCTCCCTCTTTTTCACATTTTAAACATATAGAAAGTGGGGGAGCGATACACCATCAAATGACTATGTCAGGGGATATATTAGTGGGTACGTTCCCTTGTGGCCATTGTGGTTCATGTAAAAAATTAATAAAAGTAAGGAATTTACAAGTTGCAATACCAGTAAAGTGTACCAATGCAGAATATTTGGCAACTGTAGCAGCAGTTGGGTGGTCTATCTGGCAACATGTCGGTGTCAAGCTTTTTATGTAGGCCAAACTTCTAGACTACTCAGAACACGCATCAACGAACATAGATCAGACATTAAAACCAGGAAGGAAACTAATGCCTTATATAGGCACATTTTGAAACATCCTGAAGCACAATTTTCTTTTGTAATTATAGATAGAATTCTGGGGTACCGTAGTAATCCCCAGGGATGGCACAAAATACTTACTCACAAAGAACAACATTGGATCATTACATTGGGTGCTCTATTCCCTCCTGGACTAAATGACCATTTGTAAATATGAGGATATAGGTTGGTACAGTTTATGCTTTATGTTTATACATAATGATTTATATATCTCATTTACATCATGAATAATTATGAATATTGGTTTATAGTAATCTGTTTGCCTCTATCTCCCATATTTTTTATAAGTTTTTCTAATGTGTCATATAGGATCAGATGAAGGACAGCCAAAGGCATATCGACATACCTGCTTTGATCACAGCTGAAGGAACTATATTGGAACATTGGACTAAGCATGGATTTTCCAATTTGGCTACATCATCAATTGCTAACCACATGTTTTCTGTTGGAACATTCATCGCACTTTTTTTCATGCTTTGGATGTGAAGCCTTTTATGGTTATGACAGCATGCATGATATATGTTCTCAGCATAACTACACCATAAGTTACATTATACTATTTACATTTATGTTATATAATTCAATGTGTGGGGGTTAGTTCATAACATATTTTCTATTTTTTATTTTTCAATTTTCAATGATGTACCTATTTATATGTTATATTTGTTACATATTGTCAAGTCAAGATTGCACTTACTATCATGCATTACTGCAGTTTATATTTTGGGTTCTTTCTCTTTAAATATATATTGGTTGCATGTTCCATCTGTCTCTCAGGTGGGGTGTGTCTATAAATGGATTGCATTTTTGGTGAATTGTTCATACACTGAAGAAGGCATTGGTTGCCGAAACCGGTCTGTCTAATAAAGGGTTATTATTCAGCCATCTATATGTATTTGATCTAATTATTTTCTTTTTGTTACTTCTGGATCGCATATTGCTGGCCTTTTGTTGTTTACTGGATTGGTTTGGCCGCACATCTACCTACCTGCATAGCATCATGTTGGGTTGTGCCTTCTTAGCTATGCTGTAGGACGGGTCTGGAAGCTATCGTTATCGAGTACAGGGGAATCCTCCCCTGACATATATAGCTTTTTGGAATCATTTGGCTATTTCACCTGTGAGTATAGGAAAATAGTATGTATGCAACCAACGATTGAATGATATTTTCGAATTCCTTGTCATTGGATTTGTGACTTCTTTGGACATTGGTTTATTGCTTATCTTGGTGGCGTTTGTGGATTCCTATGGGGCCTACGCAACACATGTTTAAATGAGCAGTTGTTGTTTCCAGTACCACACATCCAAGGTTTGATTTGGCTTGAATATATGTAACGAAGGGTTGGTGTAGTGTTTTATTGAAGCAGGAGGTTATATTGGATTGTCGGGGAATTTGAAATGCTTGTTTGAACCATTGAGAGCTTCAGTCACATTTTTTCCACTTTACAAAACAACTGGTGGGTAAAATTACAGATTTCTATGCTGTTGGATGACCTTAACGTAATTGGAGGCACTTCAGGCTGTCGTATAATTTGGATCAGTACAAAGTGTGATAAGCTGTTTGATCTTCGACAAAGTGGGGTTGGTGCTGTGTTTTATGGAACAAAGTGGTTACATCGGACTGCTTAGCTATTTCAATTGTCTGTTTAACTAACTGGGTGCTTCAGTCGAACTCTCGCCATTTACATATAATAACTGGTTGGGGAACTATGAATGTCCATGCTTAATGTAACTGGAGGAACATCAGACGGTGGTGGATTTCGGACAAGCACAAAGAGCAAGATTTGTATGTTTGGGACACTAGTGACTTTTGGTTTATATTGATCGTTTTGTTTACAACAACAGCAAGCTGGTGATCAGTTGGTACATCAGATTGTGTAGAGCTTTTTTTGGTGAACAAGACACAAAGTTGTTGGTGGGATGATACAGCTTGTTTGGGACTATTAATATTTTTCAATATATGTTTTTCCAACTTATTCATATGTATATGTCATCTTACATTTGTAAGGATGCATTTTTAACAACGTTTTACATCTCTTATGTCAAGGAATGCCCACCACTATCGGGAACACCTTTCTTGTGCGAGATTATTTTTCCCCATACTATGTTATCTTTCTATTATGTTGGTCATAAATAATATTTCTCTGTGTGCGTATACATATATCAGGATTTGTAGCATGTTTCTTGGGGGCCAAGTATACTATTTTAAACCATTACAGTTTTGAATATGTATTTTTTAATACGGTTCTCACAAATACAAGTACAATACATTTTACCATTTAAGTATTATAGTATTGGCATACATCTGGTCTATTTGTTATTATAGGCATTATTACCATTGTATGTTTTTTACATCAACATATCAGTCTTGGATATACCTTATCAGTTCTTACCCTGGGCACTGACGGTTTTAGCAAGCATAATTGTGGTGCAGTTGTAGGCCTAATAATTAATTTGTGTCACTTAGTGTTGTGGTGTCGATTGTTCTCTAACATCATATTGACTTTGGCCATTTATTGGGCCTATCTATACACTTGCATTGTTCCTGATGTTTGCATGATAGACCTACATCTTAAGAGGTCATCAATACTGATCTCAAAGTTGAATATACTGCATATACATATTTCTGTTTTCTGTTTTAACATATGACATCTTCTCTTGTGGTGCTGGCTCTGTATTTTTTCCTCTTTGTACAATAATTTTCTGATAGTCAGTAGGGAATCTTGATGTGATACAGGGGCTGATACCCATCATCACTATATATTATTATTGAATATTGATTCTCTATTATAGTGTTTTATCTTGGTTTGTGGTCTCTGTCTTTTGGCTTATATCATATATCTAGCATGGACCTAGACAGTATCTTAACTGGATTGTGTGCCGATTGGGAGGATATTGGGGTTTTTGGTATCCATGCCTCGCCAGGCAGCAATTCCAATGAATCAGGGGAACAATCGGCCATGAATTGTGAATTGGCATTTAATTCCCTTTCCAAGGGTCTTAAAAACCTAAGATCAAACATATGGCACTTACGTTTGTTCCAGGCATATCTACATAAAAACATAGCCCCTAGGGGTCTCAGAATTCGGCTACAACCATTGGTTGGCAGACAAGAAGACAGATTATCTAATGAGTGGCGTGAAGCCTTACAGAAAGGGTCCATGCTTTTTGTCAACATACTGGCCCAATATTATGAACACATGATTGATATTAATCTCCAGGAAGTCAAAACTATGTGTTGAGATTGCAAAAGATTTGAGTCTCAATCCACATTTCAAGACTCTATTAATAAATTATCACAGGAACTCACAAACCATGATAAAATTACTAAAGATAGAAAAATAAAAGTTTAAAAGAGACTATCTGGACTACCAAAGGGGGCGTCCTTTTGACTCCCAGAGAACAGTGAGATTTATGGGTACCAGTTCTGGTTCTACATCTAATGTTCCCAGTAACAATTTTAATAAAAAAAGACCACGGTCTATTTTGAAAAACAGGGATCAAACAAGTGCCAGCACATCAGGGGAGGATTCCTCATGTACCGATTATGATAGTTCCAGTAACAAGGATTCACCACATAGATAAAAATCGAACAGAGCTATCCCTTTAGATATGGTCCCAGGCGTAGGGGTGGACGCAAACACAAAAGTGGCAAACATGCCCAATTCCCTCGAGGGATTGATCCAGAATTTTCTAACCTAAACCAGGGGGGTCAATCAAAATGTTTTGAATTTGTCTAAAGAAACATTGTCTGTACAGCATTTACAACTTCTGAATAAAGGTTTAGGTTTTATCATTGCTTTTTTTGCAATGAATATAGCACTGTCACTGATGTTATGAGCTTCTGTCATAACCTGAATTTGAAATTGTTGTTTGCAGACAGAGACTCTCAAAGAACTGATGAGTTTAGATTCATTAAGTCTGATTTTCAACCACCTATGCACAAACATGTTTCTGTTTTTATGCAAGCGGTCCTTAGGGACCTACACTTTGAACATAGGGAATATGACATAATGAGATCTAATCTTTCAACACAGGAATCTACTGCACTTAATGAGCTAAGGGAGAACCAAAATATTGCCATCCTTCCAGCAGATAAGGGAGGAGCCGTGGTTGTGATGGATATGAGTTCATATTTGAATGAGGGCCAATCTCAACTGTCTGATAAAAGATGCTATATGTACATGGCCTATGATCCTACCATTCATTTCAAACAGGAAATAGACACTTTTCTGAATCTTGCCCTTGAGGAGGGCATCATAACCAAAAATTGTGTTTTTCAGTTAACAGTCAAGGATCCTCAGAAACAAATCTTATATTTACTTCCAAAAATACACAAGTCCATTACAAATCCTCCGGGCAGACCGATTGTATCTGGAATTGGGTCCTTGACGGAGCCTTTATCTGCCTTTCTCACTCAATATCTTAAACCACTGTTGTGTTTTGTCAGGGCTAGATTGCAGGATACGACCCAATTTCTACAGATTATACAGGATTGTCAACTTGAGCCGGGGTGGCTCATGTGCTCATTGGATGTTAAGGCCCTATATACTAGCATTCCACACTGGGCTGGCCTACAGGCCCTACAATATTGGTTGGATAGGGCTGCTTTATACTCCCCAGGGTTCAATACACTGCTTATCTGCAGGACAGAACATGTCCTCAATAAGAATGTCTTTTATTTTCAAGGACAATGCTATTGGCAACTGCAGGGTATGGCGATGGGGGCATCCTTTGCTCCCATTTATGCTGATTTATTCATGGCATTCTTTGAGGAATGCATGATCTATGATCCACTACACAATATCTATCTGGTAGAAATAGATATTTGGCGCAGGTACTTGGATGATTGCTGGATGGTGTGGCGGGCAGATGTCAGGTATTTATAGGAATTCATTGAATATCTCAATCAAAATGTATGGGGAATTGAGTTTACGGTAAAACACGATCTTCAAAGCATTAATTTTTTGGATGTTACCGTTACTAGAAACACAGTCCATACGTTGAACACGAGATCTTATCACAAATACCCTCAATACAACACTTTGTTGCATGCTTCTAGCATGCACCCAGGCCACACCATCCGCAACATCCCTAAGTCCCAATTTATGCGTATCAAACGCCTGAGCTTGACACCGAGTGATTTTGATAGGGATGGCTTGGGTCTTTATCATAGGTTTGCCAACAGGGGTTATAGACATCAAGACATTCTTAATGCCTGGAATTGGACTAATAATATGGAGAGAAAAACTTTGTTACAATATCAATCTAAAATTAGGGATTGCTCTACGAATATCATTCGGTTTGTCACCACCTTTGGCAGAAATTCTAATGCTATCAAGGGTATCATTAATAGACATTGGAATATTCTTATGGCCAATGAATATTTGAGAACAATATTGGATCAACAATGCCATTTCTCCTACAGGAGAGGCAGAACTCTTGGCTCCCTCTTTTTCACATTTTAAACATATAGAAAGTGGGGGAGTGATACACCAACAAATGACTATGTCAGGGGATATATTAGTGGGTACATTCCCTTGTGGCCATTGTGGTTCATGTAAACAAATTAATAAAAGTAAGGAATTTACAAGTTGCAATACCAGTAAAGTGTACCAATGCAGAATATTTGGCAACTGTAGCAGCAGTTGGGTGGTCTATCTGGCAACATGTCGGTGTCAAGCTTTTTATGTAGGCCAAACTTCTAGACTACTCAGAACACGCATCAACGAACATAGATCAGACAGTAAAACCAGGAAGGAAACTAATGCCTTATATAGGCACATTTTGAAACATCCTGAAGCACAATTTTCTTTTGTAATTATAGATAGAATTCTGGGGTACCGTAGTAATCCCCAGGGATGGCACAAAATACTTACTCACAAAGAACAACATTGGATCATTACATTGGGTGCTCTATTCCCTCCTGGACTAAATGACCATTTGTAAATATGAGGATATAGGTTGGTACAGTTTATACTTTATGTTTATACATAATGATTTATATATCTCATTTACATCATGAATAATTATGAATATTGGTTTATAGTAATCTGTTTGCCTCTATCTCCCATATTTTTATAAGTTTTTCTAATGTGTCATATAGGATCAGATGAAGGACAGCCAAAGGCATATCGACATACCTGCTTCGATCACAGCTGAAGGAACTATATTGGAACATTGGACTAAGCATGGATTTTCCAGTTTGGCTACATCATCAATTACTAACCACATGTTTTCTGTTGGAACATTCATCACACTTTTTTTCATGCTTTGGATGTGATGCCTTTTATGGTTATGACAGCATGCATGATATATGTTCTCAGCATAACTACACCATAAGTTACATTATACTATTTACATTTATGTTATATAATTCAGTGTGTGGGGGTTAGTTCATAACATATTTTCTATTTTTTATTTTTCAATTTTCAATGATATACCTATTTATATGTTATATTTGTTACATATTGTCAAGTCAAGATTGCACTTACTATCATGCATTACTGCAGTTTATATTTTGGGTTCTTTCTCTTTAAATATATACTGGTTGCATTTTCCATCTGTCTCTCAGGTGGGGTGTGTCTATAAATGGATTGCATTTTTGGTGAATTGTTCATACACTGAAGAAGGCATTGGTTGCCGAAACCGGTCTGTCTAATAAAGGGTTATTATTCAGCCATCTATATGTATTTGATCTAATTATTTTCTTTTTGTTACTTCTGGATCGCATATTGCTGGCCTTTTGTTGTTTACTGAATTTAACTGTCACCCTGGCCATCACTCAAGTGGCAATGGGTGATAGATGCACTGGGAAAAAATGGCAGGTCATATGATGCCAGGGTACTCCCATGGGCTAGGCTTGTCATGGCTCCATGCCCATTAGCCTGGTACACACCTTTGAATGCATGACTCTAGCAATCTCAGTCCTGCCAAATGTGTGTGTGTGTGTGTGTGTGTGTGTGTGTGTGTGTGTGTGTGTGTGTGTGTGTGTGTGTGTGTGTGCATGTGCAAGACCAGTATCCCAAGTGTGTGTGTTTGAGTGAGGAATATATCCAATGACCAAGTATTACAATTGTAGGCCACCGTACTCCCAGCACATGCCCTATGTTTTACAGTACGAGGGCAGCTTTGTACATCAACCATAGAGGTATCTGTACACACTCTGTAGACCTATAAGCCCTGTGCTATGTACAACAGCTATGTAACAGTATGGCATGACCAGCTAGAGAGGCAGGGCTCTTAATCACAGTAATGGCACACTTGTGTGTGTGCATTGGTGTGAGTATTGGCACACGTGTGTGTGTGCATTGGTGTGTATAGCAGTGTTTGGGAGTGTGTACACTCGTGCATGATATTAGTATGAGACCTGTCACACCCACTACACCACCCATTGCCATACCTTACAAGGGCACATGAAGTTACTCATTATACATGTACTTTGGAAACTCAACACACTATGAGCTCTGTGCTACCTGTGATAACTGCATAATATTATACTACCACTAACTAGATGAGTAGGGATTTCAAATCCAACACTGGTAATTGTGTGTGTGTGTGTGTGTGTGTGTGTGTGTGTGTGTGTGTGTGTGTGTGTGTGTGTGTGTGTGAGAGAGAGAGCAGTATTCTCTGTGTGTTAGGTCAACACAATACCCTCTGGGTGTGTGTTCCACCCACTACACTTACCATTGTCCACTGTACAAAAGCTGCTGATGTCAGCCACCATACACTTACCTGTATACACCCCTCAGCCCTATAAGCTACATGGCACATGCAAAAACAGTTATATAGACCTGTTAATTGTGTACAGCTGTACCTTGGATATGACACACTCAATGTGTTACCACACTGCCATGCTGCTGACACACAGACACCTAGAAGACAAACAGAATACATTATGGGGAACACATTCTGTCAGTGTAAATAACAACAATAATGCATCATGGCTGGACAACTACACACTCTGACATGTAACCATTAAACAAGCTGGCTTATAAAACTTTACACAGCATTACATTGCTAAACTGTACTAAATTCACATCAGATCCATATTAGCATGTGCCTGCATTGATGATATGGATGACAGGGATGTGGCACAGGTATCATCATATGCACAGGGTGTGGTGTGGTTTTGCCAGAGGCCTAGGCTGGGCCATTTGGTTGACATCATGTGTGTGTGTTTGGGGGTTGTTCATTAAATGGGCCATGCAGAGGTGGTGTGTGTAAGTCTGGAGGTGACCTGGCTGTGATGGTGATGTGTGTGTGTGTATTGATGCACATAGTCATGCCATGTGGCTGCCCTACACAGGGGTATGTTGGACAGCTGTGGACCATACATGGCAGGGCATGCAGTTCACCATCTCCAGTCATGGACATGGGAACTGGGCCTGCCAGGGGACCCACTGGCATGACCAGGCATAAGGCCAGATGCAGTACTACTCCCCAATGGTGACTGCTCTCTGCTGGATCCGTGTCCCTGTTGGGACTGGCCAGGACCACGTGCCCATGGCCTGCTGCATTGGGGCATGGACAGCGACCCCCCCTGCAGTCATGCTGCTGGTACTGCCACTATGGGAGCGAGAAGGTGCATGGCCACATTGACCCTCAGCTGTTTGTGCTGCTGTCCTACGTCCACGTGGCTGACAGACAACTCCCACCACATGATCTATCATAGACATTCTATGTTCAAGGATTGGCATTCCACGGTCGAGGATTCCCACCATCTCACCCAACCATCTATCCATGACCTCAGCATAATAACGGTGGGCATCAGCATGATCATGGAGGTTGTCACGCATAGCAGGAAGAGTGGCATTCACGACCCTGAGAAGCTGTCTTGTGTTATGTTCACTACATGCTTGTGCCTCCATGATGGTCTGAAACATGTGTCTAGTGACACTTGCTGTGGCACTTGTGACAGGGGAATGACAGGCAGCAATCCACCTTCGAGCACTCCTGCCCGTCCACCTGTGTGGGACCTCGCCTGTAATCTGGCTATGGCTGATGTCTACAGACACACTTGCCATAGTCACCACACTTGCCTGTCCCATGCCACAACCCGCCAACTGTCCATTACCTATGACCACTGGTGATGGGGTATGTGCGGGCATTGTGACTGTGTGCAGGGATGGGGTGGACAGCAGTGGGATACCAACTAATGGCACATATTCAGCCACTGACAACCCCACCTGTGTCTCACTATGGCTATCATCATTGTCAAAGTCTGCGGAGACACATGACATCAGTTCCCAAGCGGGAGGGACCATGACCCCCATTGCCACCTGTGAGGGGAAAAACAAATGCAAATGAATACCTGTACATTTTGGTTGGCTGCCACACACACAAACACATACAGAACAGGTGGCACAAAGCTATTACACAGACCTCACATTACCCAAAAGGTGACATGCATGACACACAGCCCTCATCATCATGCATTACAGCCATTCTCAATCCTTGTTGCTAACAATATACATCTCTGGGATGCATGAGTACTGTTAGTAGATGATGTCCATTCAACTAGCACACACTGCACCCATGTACACATTATTGATGTTCACCTGTACAGCACAGTGGCAACTACTATAGACCATACCTCACAACTGTACAAATCATTGAAGAATGTGTAGATGTCTGGCACATATGTTTGCTCTGTTCCTCACAACCCCTCTGTGTTTGTCTGCCATATAACTGGGATCATATGAGGATTGATGTCACTAATTAATGACATACATTTGATTTGCAGACCTCATCGCCAGCAGTGAATGTATATTCAAACATATTCTGTTACACCAACAACCTTCTAAGCTTAACATGGATATGATAAGTGTACACACCCCTGTTAACATGGCAGGCTTTTGTATCATATAAAATGAGACCACAATAATGCATTCAAAAACATTGCCTACCTTAAATGTGACATATGACCTGTGCAATCCAATCAAGAAACAAACAAATGTATTAGTTGTGAAATATACTGAGTGAGATGGGTAAAATACAGTGATTGCATAGGTGTGGACACCCTTAAACCAATGCTTTTTTGAAACACCTGTTAAGTGAACTACAGCAGTCACTCTTCCTGGAAAGGGGAGTATCAGCATGCCACATCTTGACTTGGCATTATTTTGACAGTCTTCCCTGTAAAGGTCCCCCAACTCTGTCACCTGGCAAGGGCAGCTCATGTGCACAGACAGAGGTCACACTGGGGGTTTACTATTGGTGTTACGTCTGGTCTTTATCTGGCCCAATGCATACCCTTGATTGTATTCAGGTGGAGCCATTCTTAGGTAGCTTTGGATTTATGCTTCAGGTCATTGTCGCGTTGGAAACTGAAACCCCTCTCTATCCTCAGCCATCTTGCAAATGCTTGATGGCTTTATCCCACACGTGAGTGTTATTTGAACTATTCATAATTCCCTCCACCATGCCTACAGGCCTAGTTCCAGCTAATGAACAGCAACCCCAAAGCAGTGCACTGCCACCAGTGAGCTTCAACATGTGGATGGTGGTCTTCAGGTGAAGTGAGGTGTTGCTTGTGCACCACATGTAGCTTTAGGGATAGTGGCTGTAAGTTTGAACCTTGGTCTCATTACACCATTACACATTACAACACATGCCTTTGGGAGACTTGATGTTATGTTTTGCTACCAGTACACAGCCCTGCATGGTGTTTGGTGTGGGTAAATACTTCTATCTACTGACACTACCCCATAGGCCAGACTTATGCAGAATCAATATGGCTAGGTGTGTATTGGCAAAGCAAAACAAAACAATTACATACTCACCAGCTACAGGTTGCTGTCCCACATTAGACCAGGGGGAGCTAAATAGGTGTGGGAGAGAGGTACTGTCAGCAGACTCACACGTGGCCTTGGTACAGGGGGGGAAGCAGAATTTCTGCGCATTAACAGTACAAACCCCAATACTACAAAATATACTGCCCAGCACCATAGATGTGCACTTATGCGCATTACCAAACCTCATCCACAACTATTTTATCTGACATATGCATGTAGATACTCTACAGATACAACTATGTATGCTACTGTACTCTATTAATGTGCACTAGGGCCTTACCTGCACGCTCCTCATCCATTGTGTGGAGGCACCCACATCCACAATGCTGGATTCAGCATGATGTTGTCTGCTTGCGGTGGGTCCCTCAAGGTTGGCGAAGAGCAACTCGGTTGGTGTCAGTGGGGCCTGCATGGATGGGCCTCCACCTGTGGCTGAGCTTTCTCTGGCTATGGCAGCAGCCCTTCACTAGGCATTATGTATGAGGTTGGTTGCACAATGCCAGACCTGCTCATAGGTTCTTGTGTGCAGGTTGACATCGTTTACCCTGTGGACTAGATCATTCCACAGGGCTGTCCACTCCCGCAGATGTTCCTGCCCACGGCCAAACATGACAGCTTAGGTATGGACTATGCATTTCTCAATTTCAGCTGTTTCAATCTCTGAGTAGGGTGTGTTTCTTGGGTGTTGCATCCCACATGGAAGACAAACAGTAAAACACATTATAGCACCTCATACAGTTGTCAACATTATGAACAGAAATTGCACATCAAAAGTGGATATTTCTTGCCAACACCCATAACTACACCATACCCCTGCAATCTATCAGCATAATATTAGCTGGCATTGCACTCCTGGCCCTGATGTGTTATATTCCCCCAATGATGGACAGTTAATTTCATAAACCTCTATTCCCCATTCATTTCTGTGTAGAGGAATGACAGTGGCCATCTTCCATGTGGATGGGGTGTGGATGTTGCCAAGGCTGTGTGTGACTACAGTGTGTGATGGAACTGTGAGTACATGCCTGAGTTCATGTAGGATACAGACAAGGATGTTATCAGGCCCCAATGAGACTTGCTGTGGTTGCCTTTCAGTAGGCAATATGTACCTGCTCACCACTGATGAGGGGAGGGGTGCGGATGATGTGCATATCTCCCTATATTGATGAGGGACAGGGGGGTGATGTTCACACCTAACCTGTCTGATGCAGGTTGCCTATAGCCATGGCATGTATGTATGAGGTGTGATTTACCACCAGTACAGGGTGAATTGTGTTGTTGCCTCTGAGACTGACAACATATGTGGAGACACCCTTGTGATTGGCCTTGATGGTGTGGATATGTCTGATTTGCAGTCAAAGTTAGCCTTACAGGGAGTCACTTGTGACCTTACATGCTTGTTCAGATAGAGGTGGACATGCTTCCAAGTTGTTGCCTGCACCTATGCGGCCCTGTACAGCCAGTATAGCAACCTATCATGTGGTTTGTGTATTGCTGCTATCCACCAAAGGAGATTTCTCTACCTTGGTGGAGGCAAGTTTTACAGGTCAGGTATTGCTGAGACCATACATTTACAGTGGATATATAAGTGTACACACCCCTGTTTCAATGTCTGGTCTTTGTGCTATCTACTTAACACCGAATGTGTGATAAGAGACCTTGGGACCCAGGTGGACAGTAGTCTCTCCTTTGATAGTCACATCACCACAGTAGTCAGGAAGTCCTTCTAAGTGGCACACCTCATCATAAAAGGGTTCTCATCCAGGAAAAAAGAGGTCACTCATTAGACCCATTATAGAGTACAACGCCCCTTTTGGAATGTACCTCACAAGACATCTGCAGCAGCTGCAAAGGCCACAGAAGTACCTCACAAAGAGGATTACTGGCCGCAAACAAATGCCCTACACTGACCACCTCAAAACACTCCAACTTTACTCCATAGCATATCGCCTACTCCGAGGTAATCTCTGCCTAACATACAAAGCTATGTCAAACCCAGAGTTTTTGGACATGCTACACCTAAAGAAATCCCAATCCCTCCAAGCTACACGCTACGCTCTAGGGACCTAAACCTTGTCACCACAATAAACAGGACACACTGGAGGGACAGATTCCTGTCCCAGAGACTTCCTATACTCTGGAACAAGCTACCCATCTATGTCAAGCAAAGTTCTTCATTAGCACTCTTCAAGAAAAATCTTGATGAGTGGATGGGAAATAGGAAATACACCCCGGGGATCACTTCTGTGTCCCTGCTCGACAGTGGCACAGGAAAATAATTTTCTTGGGTGGAGTAAGCCATGGAACCATGCTGGCTAGGCTTACTGAAACAATTGAGACAGGTTGATTATTGTATTAATTTATTTTCAATTTTTTATGATATGATATATATTCATATAGATTTGGTAGGTTTTGGTGTGGCTGCATATACGTATATGAATAATCTTTTTTGTTCCCAAATGTATGTGGCCTTTTCCCTTTTTTATGGTACATGCCCCTTTAAATGAGGACTATAAATTTGGGACTCATATGGTGGTTGGTTTTTTGACTTGTTCACAACATGTAGCATTGATAAAGGCTATATCATAGCCGAAACCGGTTTGCTTGTATAATGGTTATCTGCCATTGTACTTTTGTTTAATAAATTGGTCTTTTTGGAAAGAGCGAATTATATGTGCTGGCTCACTTTTTTCGAATTCACGAGTTTGTTGGGGCCATGCACGTTGTCCTGCGTGCGCGTACTATTGTTCAGAGAGTTTCACAAGTTTTCCTTTTCGCGCTGGGGACATCTGGTTCGCTCAAATAATTTTGTTCAGCTATTTTTGGACTTCGGGGTTGTTGGAGCAGTTTGAGACCCATCATCAGCTTTATGTTTTTGGTGTTTGTTCACGGGAGTATCGTTGGTCCACATATTTTCCAACTAATGTTCTTTTGTTTTTCAAAGTTCAATAACAACTGACGACTATCCAGATTTTCTGTGTGGCCTATGTGATGCAACTAAGGTACTGTTTTTCGGGCCGGGACATGTTTTATTTTATTTTGTCTAACGTTTAATATGTCTGGTCGTTTTTTTGGATTCTAACATTGGGAATTACACATTTATAGCAAGGATGTGTTTGAGCTAGTTCACAGTATCAAGTGGAAGTTTGGGCCTAATCGCAACTAATCTGCTTTTGGACTAAACAAGTGGATGTGTTGGTGTGTTTGCGAACACGGAACATTTAAGTCAACAGAGACTGTGGACTACTTTTTGTTCATTTTTTTATAATATTTTGTACATTATGTGGTTGACTTATATGTGTTAGTGTTTGTGCTTTTGCGAACACGGACTAAACAAGTGGATGTGTTGGCGTGTTTGCGAACACGGAACATTCAAGTCAACAGGGACTGTGGACTATCTTTTGTTCATTTATTATAATATTTTGTACATTATGTGGTTGACTTACATGTGTTAGTGTTTGTGCTTTTGCGAACACGGAATATTTAAGTCAACATAGATTGTGGCACGATTCTTTATATATCTGATATAACATCTTGCACATCAGATATTCCCTATATGGGTTATTCTTATGTTTTATTATGTAACATTGTATATCTGATATAACATCTTGTACCTGAGATATTTTCTATGTGGGTTACTCACATGTATTATTATATTATATAACATTGCATATTGATGGGTGAACATTTCTGTGGTGTTTGTGATACACCGTTTAGTGCTATTAATCTGGGGTTAATGATATTTAATTAAGAATTTTAAATATTGGGTTGTATTCGGATCAAATTGTTTTTTGATCCTTTGACCTTAACCAGGGGCTTGTACATTGCCTGTGAACCAATTCAACTTATATATGATTTAGGTTGGGTTTACATGTTGGTTTCTGGGGACATTTGAAATTATGTTGTCTCTATATATCTGTTCTTGGGGACTATGCACATCATATACAGTACGTAATTGATTATTTTTTATTTTTATAGTTGATATTTGCTTTCCTCCAGGGGCTACAAGTATTTGAAAATATAATATTGTAGGTTGGTGGTCCTGTTATAGCTTTATATATTATGGACTTTTGTTCATAAAGGGACTGGTATTGATTTGGATTTTTTATATCCAAATATAATAATTAGGACTTATTGACCACTTATATATGATTTTGGGGACCTCAAGGGTATAAATATAAATATATTTTTTATATTGTGATTTGGTCTCAGGTCCTGATACAATATATGTTTAGGGTTCTCAAGTGGGACACAATTTTCCGAGTGGCTGTGATTTGCAATTACTATGGGATGGTGATTATTCAGTAGCATAGGATTAAGGTCCATACAAGGCTGTCCTTTTAATAATTTGTGATTATGTCAAATTGTCATTTTCTTACGGTGGCAATATGCAATATTAAGGTATGATAGGCAGAGACGTAGGTCGGCCTATTTTTATTCACTCTTTTTGACTTAATACTCAATATCTAATAACTTTTTTGGATTTTGTTTCCAAAATCCAAGATCCAAGTTTGGAATGGTGGTGTATTTTTGGCTGCATTTATTGCAGTTTTAATAATTAGACTTACTAAGCATTTGGAGACGAAGGTCTATTATTGTTTTTGGCTATTGGCCACTTATAGTAAGATAATTAGATTATTGATTTTTTGACATGGTCAGTGTATTATCACATTATGTTTGGGGATTAGCCTAATTTATGGACATTATTATTGGTATTGGATACTGATTGTTACAAGTGTGAGTTTGCATTTGGTGGTCACTCGGGAATTTTGTGTAGCTATATCACATTTTTTATATTGTGTAGTTATGGATATTAGTGATATATTGAGGGGGCTTTCGGCCGACCAAGATAATTTAGAGGTTTTTGGCCTAAATACTGTATCGGGACCTGATCCCATTAACACAATACCAGATGGTCATTCCCAATGCAATATTATGTTTTCTAAGCTTAATAGACATATGAAAACTTTACGTACCAATGTATGGCATTTAAAACTTTTCAAAGCCTACAAAACTAAAGACATTACCCCTAGGGGATTAAGGGTTCATATACAACCCCTTGTGGCTAACCTAGATAGTGAATTGTCCAGAGAATGGGCAGAGGCACAACATTTATCCTCCATGCACTTTGTTGATTGTTTATTACGTTACTATGACAGGACTATTCAGAGCCAACTTACAGAAATTGAAACTTTGTGTGGGGAGGTAGAAAAATTTAAATCAGAAGTGTCATACTCACAGCATGTTTCAGACCTGGCCAAGGAACTTTCAATATTGGAAAAACAGCTAACAAAAAGAAAAATTAATAAGTTCAATCGTGATTTGATGGACTATGAAAAAGGGAAACCCTTTGTAAATCAGAAATCTGTTAGATTTCAGGAATTTAAACATACTAATATTGAGAAAAAAAGACCCAGGTCCATTTTGAGACATCATAAGGCCTTGTCTGATGCTACCTCTGAGGAGGACACTTCTTCTGCCACAGATGGGGAATGTTTTTCACGCCAGGTGTCCCCAGCTGCGAAAAGGAAACAGCCACCCCCTTTAGAGTTAGGGGTAGGAGGCGGGGTGGCAGGAAAGATAGAACAAGGTTCCGGCAATCTAACCTTACAATCCCTATTACAACAAATGGTGAAGTAATTGATAACATTCATAATATTTCCTCTTTTGAACTCTCTTCTGTACACACACAACTTCTGAATAAAGGAATAACCTTTGTACCTTCTTCATCGGTTTCAGAAACTCAATTATTACAAGAAGTTGATGAATTTTGTAGAACACTTAACCTTAAAATATTTTTTGCAGACTATGAGAATACTCAAAGGTCATCTGATTTTAGATTCAGAAAATCAGATTTTGTTCCCCCCATGAACAAACATGTGTCCATTTTTAGAGAATGTATAATGAAAGAACTACATTATTCTAATTTGTATGAGCCCACTGATAATAATTTAACTGCAGCAGAAAGGCAAGCTCTGATAGAGCTTAGGAACAACCATAATATAGTAATAACTATGGCAGATAAAGGAGGAGCGGTTGTGATTTTGGATCATTCGGCATGTAACCAGGAAGCTTTGCGGCAATTAGCTGATTCCAGTTTTTACATGGAATTAGTTACGGATCCTACTCCATCTTTCAAGAGAGAAATTGATGCTTTTTTACAAATGTCGGTTCAGCAGGGTATTATTACACAGCAGGTAGGTAAACAACTTAAAGTAGAGGAGCCTAGTCCTCAATACCTATATATGCTACCCAAAATACATAAAGATTCATTACATCCTCCGGGTAGACCTATCGTTTCAGGTAGGGGTTCCTTAACGGAACCATTGTCGGCATTTCTCACATTCTATCTGAAGCCGTTGCTGGTACTTATTAGGTCCCGTATTAAGGACACTACTGAATTTCGTAATATCATCAATGACTCTCAATTGGAATCCCATTGGCTGCTCTGTACACTTGATGTGGCTTCATTGTATACAAGTATTCCACATGACCAGGGAATTTTGGCTGTTTCCTATTGGTTATATAAATCCAACCTTTACTCCTTGTGCTTTAATAATTTTTTGATTAAGCTAACTGAATTGGTGTTGCGGAAGAATATTTTTTATTATCAAGGAAAGGCTTATTGGCAAATTAAGGGAACTGCGATGGGTGCTTCTTTTGCACCCATCTATGCAGATTTGTTCATGGGGTATTATGAGGTCAAATACATTTATGATGGTCATCATAATGTATTTTTACAATACTTGGACATATGGCGCAGATATCTAGACGATTGCTGGATGGTGTGGCGTGGGAATAAGGAAGGTTTAGGCCAGTTTGTGGATTACCTGAATAACAACACTTTTGGCATTCGGTTTACAGTTAACATCGAACATTCTAATATTGTATTTCTGGATGTTAAGGTGTCTAGACTTGCAGACAATACCTTGTCCACCACTGTACATAGAAAATTCCCGAAATACAATACTTTATTACATGCCAATAGTTCTCATCCACGCCACATCATCCGCAATATTCCTAAGTCTCAATTTATGAGAATTAGACGTATCTGTTCATCTGATCAGGATTATTTTGATTCTAGTCTGGATTTATCCTACAGATTTTTACAACGGGGTTATAATTCTCAACTTCTATCTAATGTTGTAGGACAAACCAATAGATTAACACGTCAGGAGTTGTTGTGTTACAAATCAGAGGACAGGGAATCTAGGAGGCAGAATAATAAGCCACCCTTACGGTTAATAACAACCTATGGTAGTAATACTAATCGTTTTAGAGATCTCATCAATCAACATTGGGGAATTCTTTTGTCACAAGAGGTCTTAAGTAGTGTGTTGCCTGAACAATGCCAATTTTCTTACCGGCGGGGAAGAAACATGAATTCATATTTTACACACTACAAAAGATATATTCCAAGTCTTTCACAGCAAAGAACTTTATCTGGAGAAATATTACAGGGCTGCTATCCTTGCGGCCATTGTATGGCCTGTCAACATTTACATAAAACCAGAGAATTTTCTAGCAAAAACACCTCCAGAATTTTTGAAATAAGGGTTTTTGCTAATTGCAGTACGGATTGGGTTGTCTATTTGGCAACCTGTACCTGTTCTGCATTTTATGTTGGACAGACGTCCAGACCAGTGAAATTTAGAATAGGGGAACATCTAAGTGCAATTAAAAATAAACGTGTTGCCAATGCTCTTTTTAAACATACCATGGAGCATCAATCTGCAGCTTTCAAGTTTGTCGTTATAGATAGGATAACTCTACACAGGGGTTTCAAAGCTGGATGGCATCAAAAACTCAATCGGATGGAAAATATGTGGATAAATAAATTGGGCAGTTTATTCAGACCTGGACTAAACACCTTAGAATAGCCTTAATTCATGAACTTTAATACCACAAACATAAGGGTGGGGGTGTTTGTTATGTACCATTTTGTTTATTTCATAAAATATTGGGTTTCAATGGTCATGATTAATTGAAATACAGGATACATTTTAGGGCATAATTTGAAAATATATATTAGGTTGTTCTTATGTTTTATGCAGTTATATTTATAGGTATTGAAGTAATTAACAAATGGGATAGGTTGGTCGAGACACTATACCTTTTAGTTTTTCAACTATATGGAATATATCCATACCAATTTCATATGTCTCAATGTAAATGTATGTTTATACAAAAATTTATGGTATATTTATATGCATTTATATGAAACAATTGAGACAGGTTGATTATTGTATTAATTTATTTTCAATTTTTTATGATATGATATATATTCATATAGATTTGGTAGGTTTTGGTGTGGCTGCATATACGTATATGAATAATCTTTTTTGTTCCCAAATGTATGTGGCCTTTTCCCTTTTTTATGGTACATACCCCTTTAAATGAGGACTATAAATTTGGGACTCATATGGTGGTTGGTTTTTTGACTTGTTCACAACATGTAGCATTGATAAAGGCTATATCATAGCCGAAACCGGTTTGCTTGTATAATGGTTATCTGCCATTGTACTTTTGTTTAATAAATTGGTCTTTTTGGAAAGAGCGAATTATATGTGCTGGCTCACTTTTTTCGAATTCACGAGTTTGTTGGGGCCATGCACGTTGTCCTGCGTGCGCGTACTATTGTTCAGAGAGTTTCACTAGGCTTACGTAGGCCCTTGGGCCGATAGCCTAGTACCTACCATGAACCAATGAACATGATACCACAATAACTAATTTCAACACAATTCCCACCTTTAATGTGACCTATTGCCTGCACAATTCCATTGAAAACATAACAATATGCTATGGGAAAACATATGGAAATTAAAATCAGTATAATAAGATGGTTGCATGAGTGTAGACACCCTTAAAAGATACTTTGTGGAAGTACCTGTCGAGATAATGACAGCATTCATTCATCTTAGGTTGGAGTCTATCATCATGGCACATCTTTATCTGGTAATAGTTGGCCAGTCTTCCTTGCAACAGTGCTACAAATATGTCAATTTGTGAGGGCATCTCTTGTGCACAGCCCTATTCAGAGCAACCCACATATTTTCTATTGGCTGTAGGTCTGGCCATTGGCTGGCACATTCCCAAACTGTAATTTTCATTTGGTGAAGCCATTCATTTATCGATCTGGATGTATGCTTGGGGTCATTGTCATGTTGACAGGTAAAATCCCTCTTCATATTTATCTTTCTAGCAGATGACTGAAGGTTTGGGGACAAAAACGATTGGTATTTGTAACTGTTCATAATTCCCTCCACCTTGACTAGAGGCCCAGTTCCAGCTTATGAAAAGCAACCCCACAGCATGATACTGCCAACACCATGCTTCACCGGGGGGATGGTGTTCTTTTGGTGATGCAAAGTGTTGTTTTGGGCCAAACATACTTTTTGGAATTGTGGATCAAAGGTTCAACCTTGGTGTCATTAGGCCATGACACATTGTCCAACATGCTTTTGGGAGACTTGATGCACTGTTTGACAATGTTTGTCCAGCCCTGGACATTTTTGTGTGTAAGAAAAGGCTTCCATCTAGCAACCCAACCCCATAGGGCAGACATATGGGGAATACAGAAGATTGGTGTCACATGTGGTACATACCCAGTATTTGGCAGGCATTCTTGCAGCTCATTCAGTGTTGCTGTAGGTCCCCTGTCAGCCTTCATGGACAGTTGTTGCCTTGTCATTTCATCCATTTTGGATGGACGTCCAAGTATTTGCAGTGTCACTGTTGTCCCATAACTTCTCCACTGTCCGTTGACTGTCTGCACTGTATTCCATGGTATATCTAATGTTGGGGACACTTTCTACTCTTCTCCTGACTAATACCTTCCCACAATGTGATCCCTTTGATGCTTTGTAAGCTCTCTGCAAAACATGTCTTTGGCTGTAGCAGACAACTGGGTAAACGTCAAATAAATCTTACTAGGACAGTTGAACATTATTTGGGGTTAATCACAGTCTCATTAATTGATGGCATGTGTGTACCCAAAAAGATAATGCTGTGATTACTCCAATAGGTGCAGCAACCAAGTAGTGCTTTATGTGTGTGCACATGTATGCAACCAGCTTATAGTATGTTTTTTATGTTTTATATTTTCTCCCCTAACAGATTTGTTTGTTTTTCAGTAGAATTGTAGAGGTTATGGGTCACATTCAAGGTTGGAAACGTTTTGAAATGATTTTCTGTTATCTCCCTTTTGTATATTACACAAACCTTGCATTTTAACAGGGGTGTGCACACTCTTGATATTCACTGTATGTAGATATTCATATAGCTGTTTGTGGTAGGCATGGACAGAGGGTCATAACACAGTTGCACACTTCTCCGATTACAACCTGATAATCATGCCTATTGTACTACCCATATCATTGGCATGGCAATGCAACAACGAGCACCTGTAAAGATTTATGTCTGTTGTATGCATTGAAACTGATATTACACTCAAGTACAACATGCACAACTTATTTACATACATAGATAAGTAAGCTGATTGCACAGCAGGCAGCGCTTACCTGGAGGATGTCCCACATTCATAACTAGGCTATTATGTTACAATGTCATTGTTAACAGACTTGACAATGGTTTGCCTAACATAACACAACTCTATGTGTAAGTGACTAGAGATATCAGGCACACATGTGCTTGTAACACTGTACAGTTGAATGGTATGAACTCACTACATCATATGCATTTCAACACACACTTCTGCAACAGTACTTTACTATGCACATGCTCCGTATAGGTCTCTTAGATTTACAAGATAAATGTGGATCATAGTTATATTCACATGTAACATATGGATATATACAACATCCCAGTAGCTGGCCTAGCAGTGGCACAGTCAGTGGTGCTTGACAGACACTTCAGTAGTTGTCAAATGTCAGCTGTCCTTTGCCGGGGTGAGTCAGGGGCCTGAGCTGTGATCTATGTCACTGCAGACAGAGCCAAATGCTATGGCCATCGGTGCTGTTCAGCAGTACATCAGTACAGCAAGTCTTGTTGAAACATATTCTTTCAAACTCCTATTTTCCATTATTACAGACCACCTACTGCATTCAATTACATGCTTACTTATTTCACATACCTATTTTTTTTGATAAGTAGTTTGGTGATATTCTCTTTCTGTGACTTGCAGTCAGTCAGTTTTGTTATGTTGCACTCCTATCTATAACAGATGTCGTTTGAATAGGTGGCAGCTCAACTTTTGCAAGTAATGCTCATGACCATGTGATGGCCTGTGCACCAATTGGTGTCCTCCAGTTGCTAATTGCATGCAGAGCAGCTGTGTAGTTATTCCAATAGCCAATGTAAGGGCATTCCTATAATTGAGTATGTCATGTGGGCATTGGCCCTTTACCTTCCCTGTGAGGAAGACATCCTGGAGGTGTGTGAGATAATACCTCTTACGACAAGACTTGTGGAGACAAGCCAACTAAATGGTGAAGAAGGTTCAAGACTTAGGGGAAGAATGTGAGTATTGCTGTTATACGGTTTGAATACTGCTAGTTTCACAGAGTTTGCCTGAACATGCTACTTATGTATGGGTTTCAGTCTGACAAATTTCTGTGTCTACATAGCTCTCAACTGTAGGGCTATTCACATAATGGCCAGAGGTTTGCCTGTTATGTTTGGTCTGTTCCCCAGAAACGTGTTGTACTTGGAAAATCAATAGCATACTCTGGTGATTGCAATCAGAGAATGCTAACATCCATTTGTGTTTCTGCCTTCATATCCCTCAGAAAAGATATGTTACAACAAACCCTGTAACACCAGAAAATTTCTCAGTGTATAACAGCAACATTCCAAGTCTGGCCATGTTTTTGGGCCTATGTCCCCCAATTATGTCAGGCTTTGTCCAGATGTCATGCAGTAAGAGGTTGATAGGTATGGTCTATCATTATTTAGCACTGTCATTCCTGCTGAGGGCAAAGGGTGGACAACATGTGGAACTCTGTACAGTCAAGAGGTCAGTGTATAGAGAATGCTCTTAGATGCTCTTGTAACATATTTTATGTGGAGGAGAGTAAGAAGTGTTTTAAAACTATGCTGTTATAACATGTGAGAGATATTACTGATAAGAAAGAAGATAGTTCTATAGCTGTACATTTTTATAAATCTCATCATGGGGACAGTAGTGGGTTACAAGGTACTGTTTCTGAAAATGTCTGTTTCTCAGTTTGATCAAACAGTCATGAAAGAAATATTGTTATGTACAGAATCAATTTATATTTATAAATGTGATACTTTATCCCCTTGGGGGTTAAATGAGGAGTGTAATTGGAGGCTGTGTATTTAAATATGCAATTATAAGTGTTAATTGCTTCTTGTATATAAGGCAAGCATTTCTTGTAATGGTTTACTCCTTGAAGGATTTGGCCAAGACATCAGAGTATAATAAACGTCTGTGAATTACTGGCTGGTTGTTTTTCTCTTTAATATCTTCAGTCATGTTAGTCTATTTGCTAAGAGGTCATTGTATGTTTGGCAATTGTGTTATGGCCTATCATGTTTTTGTAACAGTATACTGTTTACATATTATTTGGACTGGGGGACAGATGCCAGTGGCATGAGACCCTTTTGTATCCAACTATGCATGCTGCCCCAGTTATCAGCAGCATATGTTTGCGGGGGCATTTTGAGACGTGTGTGTATGTGTGTGTGTGTGTGTGTGTGTGTGTGTATATATATATATATATATATATATATATATATATATATACATACACATATATACACACACACACACCTCAGTAGTTATTGGTAATACAGCCACATATTGTTATACATATATATGTATCACCATACATATCTATCTCTCTGTATAAGTATATGTTTCTTTTCATACATATATTTATAGATACCAATCACTCCTGATTGCACAGTGTCTCTTCCCTATTCTAAAGTGGCTGTAATGCATGGTATGTTTGAAAAAGCATCAGTCATTTCTGTAGCTCAGATGACTTAGTGGTAAATTGCACTTGCTATGGTGTACAAGGTCCTGAGTTGAAGGGCTATTTATTTTGTCGCTGGGCAGAACAGAATCTGATGGAAACCGAGTGATTAAATCAGTTTTAAGTGGGTTTGCATGGGTTTGCGTGACGGTAAGCGGTGCCAACACATGGTTAAATCAATAGACGCTTAACCCTTGTAGGTTTCACTTAATGATGCTTACCAGTGCGAAAATCCGCTCAGCTGAGCTAACTGCATTTACGTTTGAGCAATGCTTAAACCTGCTAAGCATAGCTCAGCCCTTGTAACTATTGATCACATTCCAGTCTTATAAAATAGCAGAATAATGACATCATTTAGTAAGTGTATTTGATTTCCTTTACAGAACATGCTTCTATGTGCTGTCCTTACAGTACAAGGGGTGCAACTACACTGTATGGGACACTTGTGTATACATGGGTAGTATCACATGTTATATGCACTCACACTTGCATGTTACACCAGATATAGTACAATGGTTGCCAAAAAAAATTAACACATATTGTAATATTGAATTAGTACTTTTAACAATGCTTTTCCATGTAAAATTCAGTACTTGAACCATGCACCCCTGCACGCAAAGATGGGACTCTAAGTACTACACTATCTTGTTCTTGGGGTTTGAGCTGTATGTTTTGATATATCTCCTATTGGATATTAATATGATATTATTATATTAACTGTACTTACTTGTGTTTTTTGGCCATGTCATTGAGGACTGCTGTCATGTAGTAATGTCATACATTTCAGTGCAGATGGGATGACACTGGTGCTCAGCTGTGGTAGACTACACTGCTGAATGGGTCTGAAAAGCCATGCCTGTGTTCATGTAGGATGCAGCCAGAAAGGGTATCAGGATTATGGAGAACTCCATGTGTTGCCTTTGAGAGGGCATTACAGACCTGTATGAGGGACATTACAGAGGTGGTGGTCTACAGATTCACAGACAGTAGGTGGAAATATGTCACAGGACAGGACATTTGGAGACAGCCCAACAACATGGGGACATATCTCTAGTACTGTGAACAGATTCTATGTCATCAGTGCTATTATACACATGGTGAATTGATAGATTGATAGGGTTTGTGTGGACATGCATTTATTGGGTGACTTCAAGTCTGACAGTGATATGTCTCTGACTTACATCTCCACTGGCATGCTGTCCACAGACTGGCCACATAATTGCCTGTTATGATTTGTCTGTTCCCTAGACAGTTGTTATCAGTGGGGAGCTCTGGGGAATGCAGTCAGTAAATACTTACATCCATTGGTATTACTGACTTCATATTCCTCATAAAGGACATGTTACAACAAACCCTGTTGCATCAACAACTGTCTCAATGTATTACACCAATATGTATAATCTACACCTGTGTTTGTGCCACTGTCCCCAAATTATGTCAGCCATTGTCCAGATGTCATGCACCATGAGGCTCAAAAGTATTTAGTATCATTATTTCTTGCCTTCTTTCCTGCTACCATACCAGTGATGTCGTAGACCCACAGACATATTACAGGAAAGAGACCATAGAGCCTGTACATTCTGAGGTGAACTGTACATTTGAGAGGTCTGTGTATGTCTGGCAATTCTTAAGAGACTCTCAGGATTTTGTAGACATGTCATGTGTGCATGTTATTTGGGCTGTGTATGGAAAGGGGGGGTAGATGCAAGTGTTACGGCTCCCTTTTTATCTGACTATGCATGCTGCTTCAGTTTCTGCTTGTCTATTGGATGCATGTGTTTGTAGGGGCAGACTGAGAAATGTCCTGTCCCATAGTCAGGATTCATACTACACTGTGAATTGGGCCAGTATATGTAGGGGTAGTGTGTGAGTGGCAAACAATGATGGCAAACAATGATGTATTTGTTCAGACAGTCCATATACTCTACTGTTCACTTGACTTACCGGTATGTGACTGTGATTGTGGTGAAATTGGTTGTGGGTATGCACTTTCACACTGGTGTCTGTTTTTCAGTGCTGTTACATCCCTGTAGTGCCTGATATGTTTGTAAATACATGTGTAATTCCCCATAGCAGA